>NC_069500.1:1407653763-1407953763 GCF_027579735.1 Bombina bombina
CTTGCTTTCCAACAAAGAATATCAAAGAACAAAGCACATTTTATAATAGAAGTAAAATGGCATGTTCTATTTGAATTATGTAAGAAAAAAAAAATTGTGTTTCATGCCCCTTTAACAAAAACAAACAAAAAAAATGACCCTCTTTCTCTAAAGGTGCTATGTAAGAATAAGGGAGTCAAAATTAAACTTTTATGATTCAGATAGGATGAATAGTTTTTTATTTACCTCCCATGAAGAGGCCATGTAAGGGAGGGGAAACCAAGGCTAGGTGTGGTGTCCGTTACACATATCCTAATGACTTATGCAACCCAGGTAAGCTTTCTATTCGTGTTGTTTGGTTGTTGGTTTAACTGCCGATTTCTTCTGTTCTGTTAGCCTGTTCCTGGTTTTCCCTTCTGCTCTTGTACCTATATCACACTTATTTTGTCACTAAACAGCTAATGGAACTTTAAAAAAATACATCTACATGATATTCTCAGATGAATCTTTTCTTTGCATGCATCACTCTGTCTAGCGTTTATTTAGTGTTTAATGTCCCTTTACAGTCTTGTTATTGATGGTTTATAATAAGGTTATCCTCAAATGCCCTGTACATATAGTAACATATACAATGTACAAAATATACAATATGGCTTCATGTAAACTAGACCAGCCTTCCTGCGGTGCAAAGTCCTTGACCTCAATTAAACTGGTCTTAAGTACATTCTGTATAATGATAACTAGAATCATGGTTTGTAAATGCTGCACATTCTCAAACTGAAATATGCATTAAATGCTAACTGTTTCATATCAGTCAGCAGCAGGCAACACGTTAAACTTGTAAAGCATCTCTCAGTTGCCACAAGTGTAATTAATCACAACAATATATATGTTCTATATCAGATATATGTTCTATATCAGACAAAGGGTAGACATAGACTGTAAAGAATTTAAGTCCCCAGAAATGAAAGAAAGTTCATTAAAATGATTCACAGAATAGCAAATTATTAAAGTATCCAGAAGAAAAGCACAATTCAAAATGATTTATTTGTAGATGTATGAAAATAGGATGTGTACTAGGTTGGTGTACTTGGTTATATGTTTGTAATATGCATTTAGAATCTACATGGGGGTGGAATTAACTGTTAAAGTACAGTCTACAATTCTGAAGACCATGGGTACCACCCAGTAATCCAAACTTCTCCATGCAAGATGTGAAAACCACATTGACAGTTACAAGGGCTGCTCTTGTGGAATTATCTAAAAAAACTGTCTGCCTCTGTGAGTTGTCTCCCATAGACTGTAATGGAAAGAGAAATTTTGCTAGTGAGAGTGAAGTTAGCAGGAAACAGGAGGGGGACACTTTGGAGAGTGAAGTTCACAAAGAGTGGGGGGCACATTAAAAATTAAATCATGCAGCCAATACAAATCAGACTACTCTGCTTTCAGCATATAGTACCTTATAATCCCCTCTTTTTTCCTTTACATATGTTTTTCTATTGGGGTAAAAAGTGTTTTGTATATTGTGACACAATAGGACAGATTTAACATGCTCCGAATGGTGCCTAATGCACCTGTTTCCGCGCAAGCCTTCAGGCTCGCCGGAAACAGGAGTTAAGAAGCAGCGGTCTTAAGACTGCTGCTCCTTAACTTGTCCGCTGCCTCTGAGGCTGCGGACATCAATTCACCCGATCGAATACAATCAGGTTGATTGACATCCCCTGCTAGTGGCCGATTGGCCGTGAATCTGCAGGGGGCGACATTGCACAAACGGTTCACCAGAACTGCTTGTGCAATGTTAAATACTGACAGCGTATGCAGTCTGCATTTAGCGATGCAGGGAAGACATGATACGCTATAATGAATCATGTCTGCCCGGGTATGATAAATCTACCCCAATCTCACCACTTTTTAGCTTGCAGGAAAAATCAGCGAGCTCTGCAGGAGGGAAACGTTCATATAATTATGCCAGACATGGAGGAGACATTTCAGCTACATCCATGGAGCAACCTCTGTTCTGCCCACTAGGTAAGGAAGGGAAACTCAATTAACAATATGGAAAACAATGTTTAAATCTTGTATTAAAAATACAAATTTTATATTGATTTTTTTTGCATGCGTAGTGTAGTTTTGTTACGATTTTTACTTTGCAGTTTTTTTCCTACATAATTTCAATATGGATTTAATTTTTTCCATGAAATATGATTTATTCTTTATGATTTTTAATGAGATTAAGCAAATCTTTTTTTTTACTGCAAATTTTTATTTAAATATTTAATTTATTTGTTTAATAAGTTTTTTAAATTACAATTTTTTATGAGTCCTATTATAATGTATGTATCAAATACTTAAAAGCAGGTAACATTCCTTTGCAAAATGTGCTGTTCTCAAGGTAGAAACTGCAGGTATATAATAATATTCGAAAATGTCCCTAGCACAGACAGCTTTAGCTCATCGTGCCCCATATCACTAGAAAGTTATGAATAAACTAGAAACTGCTCAAAGAAAGCTACTAAAGTGAAGCCCATAATGACTATGAGTAGAGAAGAGAGAGGGAGGGGTGATATGACAGAAAGGCAAAGCATGAAACGAGAAAACAAAACTAACAACACCAGAACAAAAGGTCATGATATCAAGGTGCAAGGTGATAGGCTCAGGAATCATTTTGTAAAGTTCTTTATTGAAGGGTGTTTGTTTCATAGAATTAACTCTAATAGACTAGGTCAGGACAAATACTGCAATTCATTGTAAGAGTGTATGAGATATACAGAAGCCATCCTAAAAATGTACTGCTTGAAAACAGAGGATGATATTGTTTTAATTATCTGCTGTTCCTCCAGTGTTGGTAGGATGTAGATGTTATCTTCATGCATACACATGATTTATTCTTTCTTAAGTGGTGAAATGAGTATTGTTTGTGTCCCCAGTGGTGTTGTGATGTGATGACAATGCTCATGACCAGGAAGGAGGTGCTTCTGGTGTAGGGGACTTTATAACAGAGACTATTACTCAGCCCCTTATGAAATAGAAGGGTATGCAACACCTCATTTGAAAGATCACCTGTAGCCCTAGCCAAAATGTAGTTTTGACTAAGGAGAAAGACCTAATTGAGCTCCTCTTTTATTATGTATCCCTTTTTTTGGATGGTCTCTTTCTTTTCTTTAGAGAATAATCAGATCCATCTTTTGAAAGAAGGCAATTCCACCCTTTATTTATAGAAGTGGCCACAATCCCCTCTCATTTCCTGATGATTATCTACCCCACAAGGCACAAGAGTGTTTTTTGTTAAAGAGCAGAAAGGTGCATTTAGAAATCTTATCTTTCCCATAAGTCACACAGGGGGGCATGCAGCATTTTATAAAGTGGGTGCCTCCTGTTGCCATGTAAATGCACACTTAGGTAATGTTATTACTGTATAGGGTGACAGTGGTTCTAAGGGGCCCTTATCATCTATAGAATGCATATCCCAATCAAACACACAGCTCTTAGATGAAAGAGGGGACTGTCCTCTTGATGATGATAATGATGATAAGCCCTATAGCCCTCTAGGTAGCAGGTGAATAGGAATGCAATTACTTGTGCAATAGGTGATGCTGGGTGCCCCGGCTTCCATAGGAACCTAATCAAAGCACAATTTGGAGCAAGTGACCCATTATTTTAAAGCAGATAGGCTTTTCTTAGGGGCTACAGGTGATTACTTTGGCACAATGGTCAACTGATAAAACCATAAGCATATGGAGCAGAATAATGAGTAGTGGGTAAAAAAGGAAAGGCTGATAAGGGCATAGACAAAGAAAAGGTTAGAGAGGTATTTATTTTGCTCAGAAGCTCTGTTTTGTTCTAAGCTTTCTAGAAAATAAACAGGGGCCCAATTCTTCTCATCAGTTGACATAAAATACAAGTATCTGTTAAGTAGATATTACAATTTGTTCTTCACTTTTTACTGCCTGTATCATTAATATGGATTGAATCTATTTTTTTCCTTCTTCCTACTCTCTCCATTCTCATCTGTCTCTCATTATAACTATAATGTAATGAAATGAAGTAATCTTGGAATAATGCAAAAAAAGTTATGTTATTACCTAATAATCAGAGGGGGGGGGGGGGGAAATAGGTCACATGCAATCCCTGAACTGCGGTCTAGGAAAGGTTCTTGTTTAATGTACCAGGGTTGAAGATAGAATCACATAGATCCCTCCCCCTATCAGCTACAGGATGTTAAAAAAAAAATAGAATCCTAAATTGCTAATTGCCTAGGAATGACCTTTGTGATTTTCCTTGAAAATGTATGTGGTTCCATTATGGAGACAATACACAGTTTCCATTTATTCTGCAATAAGTTTTGCATAACTTCTATAGACGTCTCTTGTCACTTCCACAAGTCAGAAATAAACAAGGTTCCATCTCCCACACAAGTGACGTTGCATGTGCCTTTTCTAAGTCATGTTTAGACTAATCTTCCAGGAAATGACAGTTATTAGCATTTACTCATCAAACCTTAAAAAGAACATAATATTGCAATCAGAATGTTTACGCTAAATTGCATTGTTGCATCACCGTATGAGTGTAAACAGGTGTTTATGTTTCAAATCTCACCGTAAACCAGTTTAACTTACTGACCCTAGAAATGTTATAAATTGCCTCTTTTTTTAACCACACTTACAAATTCTTTTTTTTTTTTTTCAAATGAATGCAACAAATTTGGTTCTTTTTTTTAACATTAATTTAAATAAAAAGTCTAGGTTCTATAAAATGTTTCTAATAGATATTACTCTAAGCAAATGAGTTCCATTTTTGTATGAATTGAAAGGGATAAAAAACACAATTTTTTTTCTTTGAAGAATTACATAGAGAATGCAATTTTAAGAAACTTTCCAATATACTCCTATTATCAATTTTTATTCGTTCTCTTGGTATCTTCATTTTAAAAAGCAGGAATGTAAGCTTAGGAGCCAGCCATTTTTATTCAGCACCTGAAGAAGCAGCTATGCACTATTATAAGCTATCTGAACACATCATGTGAAATAATGACAAGAGACATACATGTGCAGCCAGCTACTTGTACTGCATGGCTGATTCTGAGCATACCTAGGTATGCTTTTCAACAAAGGATACAAACATTTAAAAGTAAATTGGAAAATAGTTTAACATTGAATACTCTATTTGAATCGTGAAAGAATAAAAATGGGGTTCATATCTCTTTAATTTAATAGACATATCTATCCTTCCTGAGGATTGTTAGCTTGGATAACTTATAGGGAAGTCTCTTGTCACTTATATAGAAGTCAGAAATAAACAGGACTCCATCTCTCATGCAGGTGACATTCCGTGTGCATTTTTGATGATATTTTTTAGAATATTCGTACAGGAAATCAAAGCATTCACCAGAGCATACTCACCAAATCTTAAAAAGAACATAATATTGCAATCAGAATGTTTACGCAAAATGACATTGAATCACCCTATGATTGTAAACAGTTATTTATATTGCACATCTCACTGTAAACACCAGTTTAACTTATTGACCCATAGAAATGCTATAAATACCTCTTTTTTATGCTGTCAGATTTATGCCACAGATGAGGTCATATTTCTCTCATTGTGCATTTTCTTGGCTCTATTGCTGTCTGGTTTGGGAAAAATACTTTTATATTTTATAACACAGGACCTCTGAGATAATGAGGTTAATCACTTTACAGAAGCTGCCTACAGACTGATTAATGGAATGAAGACCTTATTGATATGTTTATAATTTGTTTTACTGTGTAATTAACTTCTTTTTTTTATGTTAAGACTTGTGAAAGACCGACAGCTAACAATAAAGTGTTGCAATAGCAAAGTAAAAATATTTAGTCTAGTAGAAGAATTTGGAAAACAAAGACGTTCTGATAATTTACATGGGTTTCTATTTAATAAGTTCAAAGTTGCAAATGAAAACATCATATACCATAGATAATTTATTAAAATCAGTTTCAAAGCTATTTTAATGAATAAGAATGACATATTGAGACGTTTAGCACGGTCTATTGTTCGATAATTATTTGCATGTTAATTAATATCTGCACGAGTCCTTTTCAATGTCAACATCATCACAAACATTTTTATTGTTTATTAGAAGCACTTTTTAAATCATCGATTTAGTAAAAAATGGTCCTATACCTAATATTATTATTATTTTCTTTTATAAATTCTACTGCTAAAAAAGACTTGGTAAAACTCCAGGCAACTCTTTTCAAATTATTAATAAGTACTCCAAATTGTATTTGAGTGGAATATTGCTTTTGTGCATAGGCAATACGTACTGATCAATCAAATATCTAGAGCATATAAGCCCTAGAAAGGTGCGCTTGTTTAAAAGGAAGAGATTCTCCAAAAGGAAAAATGCAGCACTCTTGATATAACGGAATGTAGAAATGGATCTTGTAGGAACAGAAAAAGAGAGGTGCCACATAGGAAAATATTGTCTGTACAGAATGACACACAGAGCAATGATAAACCCCTAAGGGTGACTGCTCACAAGAGCAGCGGCACAACCAGAGTGCCGGACACAGCAGATCTGGACCAACAGATTTGCCTGATAGACTCATACACATGCCACAAGGCCGGTCACGTGGTATCAATGCGCCAATCCAAACGGTAGGATCACTTGTTGGAGAGCCGATCACCAATGGGCCAGGGAGGTGTGTATAGAGGCGTCTTGACACACTCGATAGGGATTAGTCAGCTCACACAGGAGACAAAGTGTGAATGGCAATAGAGCAAGTTTAAAAAAGTGACTAGTTTATTTAAAAGTTCACTGAAAAACACAGCAACGCGTTTCTCAGCAAAAAATATGCCGTTTCATCAGGCTGTAAATAACATTAAAACCTCTTGCTCTATATAACATTACCACTGACCAATCATAGGGCAACATTAGTACACACCTCTCCCCTGGATGGGTAACAAACTGAAAGTGTAACACCCAGTCACAGCGGATACAAAAAAACATTAGGTAAATGTGTAGCAACGCCGCCCACCATTGAATAGAGGTCAATTCTACAATTCTAGATACATATAAATGCTTATGACATATAGCTCCATAAATAAAAGCAATGTTAATCACAATGGAAGCACTTTTTAAATCATCAATATGGTAAAAAAAATGGTCCTATACCTAATATTATTATTATTTTTTTTTACAAATTCTACTGCTAAAAAAGACTTGGTAAAATGCCAGGCAACTCTTTTCAAATTATTAATAAGTACTCCAAATTGTATTTGAGTGGAATATTGCTTTTGTGCATAGGCAATACGTACTGATGTTACTCTTCCGGTCATATCAGATGGCATTAGAAAGCATTGTCACCAAACAGATACAAATGCTACTGTTCAATCAATTCAAGTTAAAACACTAATAATAAATACTTTAATACTAGTAAAAATCAGCATAATCAATGAACTCTTAAAGTCACTATACAGTGCAGATAATGCCACTGTTTGAATCCCTTAAATACACATAAATATATATGAATTGGACATGTGTCACCTATTAGTATCACTAGACCCTATAAAATGGATCCACATATTGGGATGTTTGTGCTGAGTACAACTACAGTAGTATAGTTACTATGACATTAGACTGCTGGCTACAACTACAATAGTATTGTTACTATGACATTAAACTGCTGGGTTCAACTAGAGTAGTATGGTTACTATGACATTAGACTGCAGGGTACAACGACAGTAGTATGGTTACAATAACATTAAACTGCTGGGTACAACTACAGTAGTATGGCTACTATGACAATAAACTGCTGGGTACAACTACAGTACTATGGTTACTATAATATTAAACTACTTTTACAAATAAAGTAGTATGCTTACTATGATATTAAACTACTTGAACAAATACAGTACTATGGTTACTATGACATTAAACTGCTGGGTAGAACTACAGTAATATGGTTACTGTGATTTTAAACTGCTGGGTACAAATACAGTAGTATGGTTACTATGATATTAAACTGCGTGTACAAATAAATACAGTAGTATTGTTACTATGATTCTAAACTGTTGGGTACAATTACAGTAGTATGGTCACCATGACTTTAAACTGCTGGGTACAAATACAGTAGTATGGTTACCATGACATTAAACTGCTGGGTACAAATACAGTAGTATGGTTACCATGACATTAAACTGCTGGGTACAAATACAGTAGTATGGTTACCATGACATTAAACTGCTGGGTACAACTACAGTAATAAGGTTACTATGATATTAAACTGCTGGGTATAACTACAGTAATAAGGTTACTATGCTATTAAACTGCTTGTACAAATACAGAAGTAGTTATGGATAAGTTTTGGTGTTTTCAGGAGGTAACAATTCCGAGTTCCAGGGATAGTAATGGCAAATTAATTTTAGGATTGAGATCATTGGAAAAACACTCTGGACCAGATTACGAGTGGAGCTCAAATTCACTCGTCAGTTCGAGGGTTGTTTGCACTTGTAGTAAACTTTTTGCGCTAGTCGGGTTGCGCTCATATCATGAGTTGAAAGTAATTTGTTTTCACTCTTGCGCTAACCTGAAAAGCGCAACAAGAGTAGTATGGTTACTATGACATTAGACTGCTGGGTACAACGACAGTAGTATGGTTACAATAACATTAAACTGCTGGGTACAACTACAGTAGTATGGTTACTATGACAATAAACTGCTGGGTACAACTACAGTACTATGGTTACTATAATATTAAACTGCTTTTACAAATACAGCAGTATGGTTACTATGATATTAAATTGCTTGTACAAATACAGTACTATAGTTGCTATGACATTAAACTGCTGGGTATAACTACAGTAATATGGTTACTATGATTTTAAACTGCTGGGTACAAATACAGTAGTATGGTTACTATGATATTAAACTGCTTGTACAAATAAATACAATAGTATTCTTACTATGATTCTAAACTGCTGGGTACAATTACAGTAGCATGGTTACCATGGCATTAAACTGCTGGGTACAAATACAGTAGTATGGTTACCATGACATTAAACTGCTGGGTAGAAATACAGTAGTATGGTTACCATGACATTAAACTGCTGGGTAGAACTACAGTAATATGGTTACTATGATTTTAAACTGCTGGGTACAAATACAGTAGTATGGTTACTATGATATTAAACTGCTTGTACAAATAAATACAATAGTATTGTTACTATGATTCTAAACTGATGGGTACAATTACAGTAGTATGGTTACCATGGCATTAAACTGCTGGGTACAAATACAGTAGTATGGTTACCATGACATTAAACTGCTGGGTACAAATACATTAGTATGGTTACCATGACATTAAACTGCTGGGTAGAAATACAGTAGTATGGTTACCATGACATTAAACTGCTTGGTACAACTACAGTAATAAGGTTACTATGACATTAAACTGCTGGGTACAACTACAATAATAAGGTTATTATGACATTAATCTGCTGGGTACAACTACAGTAATAAGGTTACTATGACATTAAACTGCTGGGTACAACTACAGTAATAAGGTTAGTATGACATTAAACTGCTGGGTACAACTACAGTAATAAGGTTACTATGACATTAAACTGTTGGGTACAACTACAGTAATACGGTTACTATGATATTAAACTGCTGGGTACAACTACAGTAATAAGGTTACTATGACATTAAACTGCTGGGTATAACTACAGTAATAAGGTTACTATGATATTGAACTGCTGGGTACAACTACAGTAATAAGGTTACTATGACATTAAACTGCTGGGTATAACTACAGTAATAAGGTTACTATGATATTAAACTGTTGGGTACAACTACAGTAATAAGGTTATTATGATATTAAACTGCTGGGTACAACTACAGTAATAAGGTTACTATGATATTAAACTACTGGGTACAACTACATTAATAAGGTTACTATGATATTAAACTGCTGAGTACAACTACAGTAATTAGGTTACTATGACATTAAACTGCTGGGTATAACTACAATAATAAGTTACTATGATATTAAACTGCTGGGTACAACTACTGTGACTTAATAGCCTTAGAAGAACTACATTTGATAGGAGCAGTGGGAGCCTCAGATACCCTAAGTTTGCCAAAATTTAAAGGCAACTCCTCCTTTTACCCCATTCAGAACAGGGGCCAAATTCTGGAAATCTTTTTAAAAAAGGGTGGATATGATCTTACTGTCCTCTTAAATAATTGTAGATCATGTATAGGCAAGTCTAATCTCTCTCTAAGAGAAAGGGAAGCCCTTACAAGGCTCCAAAACAATGATGACCTAGTAATTAGAGCCGCGGATAAAGGCGGTTCTATAGTGGTTATGAGTAGAAATCAATTTTTAGCTGAAGCCAGGAGACAGTTAATGGACACAGAACAATACATTTTGCTAAACAAAGATCCTACAGATGCTTTTGAATCTGAGCTTTTGGACTTACTAGATGAAGGAAGGGAGATAGGAATGTTTGACAAAGACACGTACAAATACTTACAAGTTGAATTCCCAGTCAGACCAATTTTTAACCACTTGCCCAAAATCCATGAACCTGGGATAGAAATTCATGGTAGACCAATTATTAGTGGTATTGGATCTCTGACTGAGAGACTTTCACAATGGCTGGATGCAATATTGCAGCCATATGTGATGGACTTACCAAGCCATTTGACAGACACAAAACATTTATTAACTTTGTTGAGAGAAGTAGGTTGGAAGATAACAAATACCTGGGTCACCATAGATGTCAAAGCTCTTTATTCCTCAATACTACATAAGGAAGGCCTAAAAGCTATTAGGTACTTCCTAACGAGTTCAGGACAATTTGAGGATGAACAGTGCAGCTTTATACTGCGAGTGACAAACTTTTTACTTACACATAATTACTTTTGCTTTGACAGTAATTTCTATCTCTAGAGATGTGGGACTGCCATGGGGGCCAAGTTTGACCTCTCCTACGCCAACCTCTACATGGGGTGGTGGGAGCAGTCCCACATCTATAGAGATAGAAATGAATACAAACAACATATCACATTTTACAAGAGATTCATAGACGATTGTCATGAACTCCTCAGTTCCACCTTAACTTATGTTACTACATCTCACATACCACCTTAAGAATCAATTATCTGGCTCTCTTTTCCTTTAAAAGCTTTCCATTTCCCATACACCTTTGCTGGTTTATTGAAGAATGATACCCACTCACTCTCCAGCCTTTCTTGTTACTTGTCTAAAACAGAGTATCACTTGTTCTGTGATTAGCTCTGTCTCCTTCAACTGAAGCTACTTCTCATCTAAAGCAGAAGTCACCTGTTGCAACTGCAGCACGCACGCCGCTCTAACAACTTCCAGCTTAACAGACACAGGCCGCAATCTGCAGAGAGGATCAGAGAAGCTGCACGCACACAGCTGCTAGAGCCAGGTTCCTTATACAAGTGTTAGTATTGCCGTTAAGACTGTGAACTTATCTTTACCGTATGGTGTAATGTTTAACAGCGCAGCAAGCTGATACAGTATTCTTAACACTGTTTACAAATCTTTACTGCAAGGTGTATTATTTAAAGGCCCAGCAAGCTGAAACAGTAAACTTAACACTGTGAACTTATCTTTACCACAAGGTGTATTATTTAAAGGGCCAGCAAGGTGAAACAGTAAACTTAACACTGTGAACTTATCTTTACCACAAGGTGTATTATTTAAAGGGCCAGCAAGGTGAAACATTATACTCCACACTGTGAACTTATCTTTACCGCAAGGTGTATTATTTAAAGGCACAGTATTACCTTAAAGGGGACTTATCTGTCACAAACCTATATAAACTGCTACTTATTATCTAAAAGTTTACATAGTACAAACTTATCTCTGGACCCAGATATAATTCACCTGATCTTACTACTTATAATTTTGAGGTGAATATTCCGGGCTACATTAATCCAGGTGATTAAGACTCTGTCTCCTCACTAGCAGACAGACTTAATCACATGATACATACAAACTATTTACCAGAGAATACTCATAATCAGACTAAAGAAACAGCAATCGAATTGCTGATCATTACATAATAAACCAGCCATAAAATCTATATTTGATAATGGAGCCCAGTGACCTGACATCACAAATCCATACCCTAAATCAGAGTTTGGATAGTCTGACACAGGCTTTTAGAGAACTGCAGGTAGAAAACCAGAGTCTCAAAGCCTGTTTAAGGGAAGCATTGTCAAATAGGAACTCTGGAACTGATCATCAAGCAGAACCCCAAGTCTCCTACCCGGAGAAATTTTCTGGTGATCGTTCCACATTTAGGCAGTTTAGGAATGCATGCCTCTTGCTTTTTGACCTTCGTCCTAGGACATATGCAACTGATAGGTCCAAGGTTCTAACCATACTCTCCTATCTCAGGGGAGAACCCAGGGCCTGGGCCGACTCCTTTTATGAGACCCAGGACCCCATTCTAAATTCCCTGGATGCTTTCCTAAAGGCATTATCAGGCCTCTACGATGACCTCTACCGTCAAATAACTGCAGAAAGTAAACTCAGGAACTTAAAGCAGTCTAAAGCAAAGAGTACATTACCAGATTTAGAATCTGGGCTAGAGATTCCCTCTGGAATGAGGTATCTCTAAAAAACCAATACCATCTCGGACTTGCAGAGGAGATCAAGGATGAGCTCGCCAGGATTGGTATACCGGATCGTCTTGACGACCTTTATGCCCTCACGATTACAATTGACAGACGCCTTAGAGAGAGGAAGCAGGAAAGAAGCCCATCTACAGCACCTGTTCGCAGGGTACTGCCAACTCCTCCAACCGTTGGTCCACCGTCCACCGTCCGACCAACCCATGGACATCAGTTTTATTAGGGGTCCTCTTACCCCGCAGGAAAAGGCTAGACGCCGAACTGCGAATTTATGTATTTACTGTGCAGGTACTGGTCATGCAGTTAAGGAGTGCCCTCTATTACTAAAGCAGAAGATAGGTAAGATCCATAACATAAAACATTGTTTCCACACAAAAACCACTGCTACAGTTTACCTTACCATTCCCTTGCTTTTGCAGTGGGACCGACACAGGATAGAGTGTAACGCAATCATCGATACAGGCGCTTGCGCCAACTTTATTGATTTACGTTTGGTTGAATTAAATAAAATACCCTTTCAGTTTAAAAGCACACCTTTGCCTATAAAAGTCATTGATGGTTCGCATTTAGCATCTGGTCCAGTGTCTCAACAGACTATTCCTTTACTCGTTTCCTCTCCACCTGGTCACACTGAAACTATCTCCTTTGATATTATTTCTTCTCCCATTTACCCTATTGTTCTGGGAATCACTTGGCTTCAATTACACCAACCTGTGGTACATTGGGATACCCTCACCATTTCATTCTCCTCTCCCTACTGTGTCTCAACTTGTTTTCCAAACACTCACTTGTTCACTACTTCCTCATCTCCTATTCCTACACAATATCTTGACTTCTCTGCTGTCTTCAATAAAACAGAAGCCGAGTTGTTGCCCCCACATAGGCCTTACGATTGCCCCATAGACTTACTTCCCAGGGCAACCATTCACTATGGCCACATCTATCCTCTTTCTAGACCTGAATTGGCTCATTTAAAAACCTATATCACTGATAATCTAAAAAAAGGTTTTATTCGCCCTTCCACCTCCCCTGCCGGTGCCGGCATTTTTTTCGTGAAAAACAAGGATGGGTCTTTACATCCGATAATAGATTATCGGGAATTAAACAAGCGTACTAAAAAGAACAGGTACCCTTTGCCTCTCATTCCCGAGTTAATGGAGAGGTTAAGAGGCGCCACTATTTTTACTAAACTTGATCTTAGGGGCGCCTACAACCTTGTAAGAATAAGGTCCGGAGATGAGTGGCTGACTGCATTTAGGACCAGGTATGGTCTTTTCGAATATACAGTTATGCCATTCGGGTTGTGTAATGCTCCGTCAACATTCCAGAATTTCATTAATGATATCTTTAGGGATATCCTCAACACTTTCCTGGTGGTCTATCTAGACGATATTCTTATCTATTCTTCCTCTTTCTCTGAACATGTCAAACACGTCAGGTTAGTGTTATCCAGATTACAGACACATAAGCTGTATGTCAAGTTAGAGAAGTGTCTCTTCCATGTAAAAGCCAAGAAATGATACTTCAATCGCATTAGCAATAGCAGGATATCTATGGAGGATAGTAAAATCTCTGCCATCACCACTTGGCCTATACCTTCCAACATAAAAGAAGTCCAGCGGTTCTTAGGCTTCGCCAATTTTTACAGGCGCTTTATCTGCAATTTTGCAGCCATTGCTAGGCCACTCATTAACCTGACTAGGACCTCTAAGCCATTCATCTGGACTCCAGAAACTCAAAAGGCATTTGAACTCCTTAAATCTCTATATGTTACTTCCCCAGTACTGCACATTCCCAACAGCAAAGCACAAAACCTATATAAACTGCTACTTATTATCTAAAAGTTTACATAGTACAAACTTATCTCTGGACCCAGATATAATTCACCTGATCTTACTACTTATAATTTTGAGGTGAATATTCCGGGCTACATTAATCCAGGTGATTAAGACTCTGTCTCCTCACTAGCAGACAGACTTAATCACATGATACATACAAACTATTTACCAGAGAATACTCATAATCAGACTAAAGAAACAGCAATCGAATTGCTGATCATTACAACGATCTCATTGTGATTTGGCAAGGAGATACAAATCTGGTCCCCAGGTTCATTCAAGAGTTAAATAATAACAACATAGGTTTCAGTTTTACTTTTGAAACCAATACAAACACAATAAACTATTTGGATGTAACCTTAACAGGAACAATTTCAGGAACAAAAGGTTACATATCCACAAGTGTTTTTCGAAAACCTACAGCAAAAAACACAATCCTACATGCTAGGAACAATCATCCCAACAGAGTATTTAAAGCAATTGCCAAGGGCCAATATGTCAGGACACTTAGAAATTGCTCAGACAAATCCACATTTGAGATACAGGCAAATGAACTAACTGATAGGTTAGTCTCCAGAGGTTACCCTAATAAAATGTTATTAGGGATCAAAAAGGAAGTTAGTAAGAAAGATAGGAATTCTTTGCTTGACAAAAATAAAGATGACAAGTTAATCAAAAGTCATTTGAAAGATAACATCACATTTCTTACAACATACAGTGACCAATACGGGGAAATTTGCAATATAATTTCAAAACATTTTCCCTTACTTTCAGCAGATGAGGGCTTAGCTGATCTATCCAGAAAAGGTTGCCGCTTTGCCTTCAGAAAAGGGACCACAATTGGCAACAGGGTAGCACCTACTATGCTCAGAGCAAAAACTGGGAATATACCTAGTTCTTGGCTAAGTTCCAAAGGGGTCTACAGATGTCACTACATTGACTGCATAGCATGCAATCATTTATCTGTAGGAAATGGTTTCAGGAGTACAGTGACAGGTGAATTTTTCGAACATGAGAGATGTTTCAATTGCAGGGCTACCTATGTTATTTATCTTTTAACATGCTCACTTTGCAATCTGCAATATGTAGGAATGACCTCGAGAGAAGTCAGAGCCAGAATACGTGAACATGTTAATAACATAAAAACAGGTACACTCACCACTCCACTGATCTCACATTTTCTGTTGACTCATAACAAAAGCCCAGCTACACTAAATTGGACTATAGTAAAATATGTCCCACATCCCCAGAGAGGGGGTGACAGAGACTCATTGTTAGCCAGAGAAGAGGTCTTCTGGATTCTAAAGTTAAAAACCAGAAGACCTTTAGGTCTAAACAGTGAATTCGATCTCATAAATTTCTGGCATTAGTTTATGAATATTGTTCTAGCTCTAGATAAAATTCTAACCAGTAGATGTATATATGTGTGTGTATATACATTCATATATGTGTGTGTGTGTGTATATATATATATATATATATATTCATTTATTTAATCTATATCATGGGGCAATTATGCCATGTTGCAATTTGTAATATCTAAAATATCTAAAACATCCAATGTATCTTCATTTAATTTAATTTAACCCAAAACTGCATTAATTATGAAGTATACATCATCATTAAATATTATCTAAAAAGTGTAGAAAAACTGACATGAATTTGTCATGTATGCCCCCCTTTTTTAAATCCCATTTGTAAAATACAAAATATGGAATGAACATATGCAAAATATATAAAGAGATTATCATAAATGAGATTAATCAATTAATTGCAGTATAAACTCTTCAAATGCACTTTCCATATGTTTCAAACTTAAAATACAATTGCTTCCTGTATTCATACAGAGTTGATTGTAGATAGATTCTCAGTATAACAATAAATGTTGAATTGCAGCTAATATCATATATAAAAATAGTATAATGATTAATTTATCATTCTTGTATTATACACAACAAAAGTCAAATTCTATTTCATTGCTACACATAGGAATTTATAATTGAACAATGATACGTCAAACAAAATAACATTGGAGGTGTGCTTGTTTTTAACCAATCAGGTGAAAGGGTGTCCTTTTTAAACCTAAGGATGATGGTCACTAACTATGCTATGACTACGGCGTGGGATGCCGAAACGCGTCAGCTTTAGTGACCACCATCCATGTTATACCAGTTATGAAGCAGAGGTCTAAAGACCGCTGCTCCATAACCCTGTCCATCTGCTCTGAGCAGGCGGACAGGAATCGCGGAACATCTGAACTGGAGCACAGGAGAAATAATCAGCTGATTAGTAAAATTTGTTATTTTACTGCTCTCATCCAAGCCAGGTAATCCCGAAAATCTGACCTATGGTTTAGTATTCATTAGAAACATTTTAACCTATAGCCCTAAATGTGCATTTTTGCACATGAATGTTAAAAAAAGACAAATTTATGGCGTTTTTAAAACATCCCTTTATTATTATCGGTTATTTGTAGAGCGCCAACAGATTCTGCAGCGCTATAAACAAAGGGGGAGTACAACAAAACAAATATAGGGATCAAATGGGTAGAGGGCCCTGCCAAGAGTTGCACTGTTGTAGTCAGCTCTTAAGAAGGTGATCTACAAACAGCTGGACTCTTAGGCTTACATGCTAAGGGGGTTCAGGGGATAGCGATGGAGGAGTGGAACTGGTATAAAGTAAGGTTAGCGTAGGTTGTAAGCATCCCTGAACCGTAGAGTCTTTAGGGAGCACTTGAAGCTTTCAAAACTAGGGGAGAGTCTTGTGGAGCGAGGCAGAAAGTTCCACAAGATGGGAGCCAGTCTGGAGAAGTCCTGTAAACGGGAGTATGATGAGGTAACCAGAGAGGAGGAGAGTAGGAGGTCATGAGCATAGCAGAGCAGTGCAGTTGAGGGCTTTGTATGTCAGAGTGGGAATTTTGTGTTTGATCCTAGAGGCAAGAGGAAGCCAGTGAAGGCATTGGCAGAGAGGTGCAGCAGATGAAGAGCGACGTATAAGGAAGATGAGTCTGGCAGAGGCATTTATTATGGATTGTAAAGGATCTAGGTGGCAGGTGGGGAGACCAGAGAGGACAGAGTTGCAGTAATCGAGGCGGGAAAGAATGAGAGAGTGGATTAAAATCTTAGTTGTGTCTTGAATAAGGAAGTATTGAATTTTCGAGATGTTTTTAAGGTGGAAGTGGCAAGCTTTAGCCAGAGAAGTTGTGGTAGGCGGTGGGGGAGGGCGGAGGAGAGTATTGAAAGTTGAGAACAGACGTTTTGGGTTTGAAGAAAGATTAGAGATAAGAGTAGAGAAGTAGTGTTGCTTATGGAGATTAAGGGCAGAATACCCTTTAACAAAAATGAACAAAATAAAGGGACATTTAACACCTGATGAAAATTGCTAAAACCTATTTTTTCTTATTAATAAAAATACAATAATCACTGCTGTCTATTTTATCTGTTCCTCTTACCCCAAACTGTTGAAGGAGATTGTTTTACAATGACCGTCTGCATTGTATAGCAGTGTAATCTGATCCAATGCAGAGACGATCATTTCTAAATGATCACTAAGCTTGTACATCTGTCAGCCCTTAGTGATTTACATATACAGCCAGGAGAAAAGGTCTTGAAAAGCAGAAATCTTCTGCACCGAGAGTATAATGCATGCAGCGTCCCAGCCTCCCCCTTCCTCTCCCCCTCATGTAGGTACAAATGATTTATTTACACTGATAATGGTGCCGGTGTTATGCCGAGAATGACTTCCCCATCAACAGCAGTTTCCCCCGGCACTCTGCAATCTCCGGCGCCCCGCCCCCCCACCACAGCTACTCCCACTATCCCTCCTCATTCATTAATATGCAGTTTTAACACCTAGCGCTCCGCCTTCTGCTGCAGCTACTCCCACTATCCCTGCTTAAGATGCAATTACACCTCACGATCCCTGATTACTCATGTTCTAATTGTACTTATTTTATTTCTACTTATTTTAACGTGCGTGTGCATGTCAGAGGTTTTAGAAAAATAAAACATACTATTAGGTTTTAGTAAATTAAGACAATTTAATACAATTAATACAATTTAAGGTTATTTCTCATAAGACATACTGTTTAATTTTATTTCTGTGTGTAAATATATATATGTGTGTGTGTATATACACACACACACATATATATATATATATATATATATATATATATATATATATATATGTCACACGTGGACACGCGCACGCACACACTTAAAATTAGACAGGCCAGAAGGCTTGTTTTTCCCACAGAAAACCTCTGAATTACATTGTTTCCAATGCAGCAAAGGATTATGGATAAGATATGCAAATTAGGTTCACTATGACACACCTTTTTACTTCAAGTCTGCTTTTCAGCAGATTCCCTTTACGCCAAAGCATCGCTGTTCTCACAGCTTATAAGCTTAGCTAGGGTTAGTGCAGTGATTCATAACCATCCCAAGATAGCCTGTTGTGTGGTATTTGCCACTCATCAGCTGGGAGAAGGTTTGAATCACTGCTGGGTGAAGTTGATTTCGGGGCAAAATACAACAACATTTAAAATTAGGGGGAGATAAAAGGTGAGTTTACAATCCTCCACTACGCACAAAATATAGAGAAAATAACTCATTGTGTAGTTCATTAACAAATCTAGACAGGCCAGAAGGCTTGTTTTTCCCACATAAAACCTCTGAATTACATTGTTTCCAATGCAGCAAAGGATTCTGGGTAAGATATGAAAATAAGGTTCACAATGACACACCTTTTTACTTCAAGTCTGCTTTTCAGCAGATTCCCTTTACGCCAAAGCATTGTTGTTCACACAGCTTATAAGCTTAGTTAGGGTTAGTTAAGTGATTCATAACCATCCCAGGACAGACTGTTTTGTGGTATTTGCCACTCATCAGCTGGGAGAAGGTTTGAACCACTGCTGGGTGAAGGTGATTTCAGGGCAAAATACAGCAACATTTAAAATTAGGGGGAGGTAAAAGGTGAGTTTAAAATCCTTCACTATGCATAAAATATAGAGAAAATCACTCATTGTGTAGTTCATTAACAAATCTAGACAGGCCAGAAGGCTTGTTCTTCCCACAGAAAACCTCTGAATTACATTGTTTCCAATGCAGCAAAGGATTCTGGGTAAGATATGCAAATTAGGTTCACTATGACACACCTTTTTACTTCTCACAGCTTATAAGCTTAGCTAGGGTTAGTGCAGTGATATATAGCCATCTGTACACACACACACACACACACTGTGTGTGTATATATATATATATATATATATATATACATACAAAGAGAGAAGCGCTCTACCAGGAACAAACAGCTCATTAGCTAGTTCAATGGCGATTTACCACCCGGAAGCAGCCTCTTTTAGACCAGTGTGCTTTTCACAAAGGAAATATATATATATATATATATATATAGAGAGAGAGAGAGAGAGAGAGAGAGAGAGAGAGAGAGAGAGAGAGAGAGAGAGAGAGAGAGAGAGAGAGAGAGAGAGAGAGAGAATGATATACTTACAAATGGGGATTATATAAATATATATATATATATATATATATATATACAGTATATGTGTATATATGTATATACACACACATATATATATACATATAAACACACACACACACATATATATATAGAGTAAATATAAGTAAATTTAGTGGACTCAGCTGACTGCCCTACATATATATATATATATACACACACACACACATATATATATATATATATATATATATATATATATATATATATATATACCTACATATATATATATATATATATATATATATATATATATATATATATATACATACATATATATATATATATATATATATATATATATATATATATATATATATATATATATATATATATATATATATATATAGAGAGAGAGAGAGTAAATATAAGTAAATTTAGTGGACTCAGCTGACTGCCCTACCTGTATATATTTCAGACTAGTTTGGGGATGTGCACTGCACAGGGGGTGCACTGCTTACAGGGCTGTGTACTTTTTAACAATAGCATATGTTCACATTTTCAAAGTGAACATTTTATAAGTGAGGCAATAATTTTTAAGAATTATACAAGAATTGAACAAGGATTGGGCAAGGGGCAAAACACAAGGCAAGTACTCTTGTAATACTATGTTTTATGTATCACATTGTATCCTTTTGCAAGTGCTGCTGTAACACTGTGTCTTATGTGTTTACTTGGTTCCCACTTTCATAATAATGCTCAATATCTTCATACTCCTTTTTGCTACCTCTTGTCTCTATAACAAACTACATTACTCACTTACTCCTTCTCCCTCTCCACCTGCACTGTTCATTAGCCCATCTCTCTTATACTCACCTTACTTTTGTACTCATGAACTTTACCTATTCCTAAATACTCTCTCTCCCCCCTGCACTTCAGCCAAACAGTCTCATTACTGCATATCTGCTTCTCATCTCATGTCACTCTCCCTCTTGCTCATACTAGCTGCTGGTGACATCTCCCCTAATCCTGGTCCCTCACAACCTCCTAACCTTTCACATCCTTCTGTGCCTTTCAATAGACTTCATAAATTAAACTCTGGTAACCTTAATTGCATTCCTCTTACATCTAAAAACCCCTCCCCCTACACTTGTGCACTCTGGAACTCTCGCTCTGTTTGCAACAAGCTCACTTCTATCCATGATCTCTTTATCTCCCACTCTCTTAACCTTCTGGCTCTTACAGAAACCTGTCTCTCTGCTTCAGACACAGCATCCACTGCTGCACTGTCACATGGGGGTCTCCATTTCAGCCACACTCCTAGGTCTGGCAATAGACAAGGAGGTAGTGTCGGTATTTTACTTTCCTCTCGTTGCACCTTCCAACAAATACAGCCCTTCTCTTTGCTCACATTTTCTTCATTTGAAGCACACATGATTCAGTTATTCTCTCCCCTCTCTATACGTGTTGCAGTCATATACCGCCCCCCTGGCTCCCCAACTCAATTTTTAGATCACTTTGCTGCCTGGCTTCCTTAGTTCCTTTCCTCAGACACCCCTGCCCTCATTCTTGGCGACTTTAACATCCCTCTTAACAATCCCAATGCCTCCTCTGCAATACAACTTCTTCAACTGACTTCCTCTTTCGGCCTGTCACAATGGACTAACTCTCCCACTCACAAAGATGGTCATTCCCTTGATCTGATTTTCACCTATCGATGCACTCTTTCAAATTTAACAAACTCCCCTTTTCCTCTCTCTGACCATCATCTCCTAACTTGCAACATCACTTCCCTACCTACAACTCCCCCTCCCTCTACCCCTCAAACCAAACTTCACAGAAGCACTAAGTCACTAGATCTGCATCAGCTTGCTAGCTCTCTCAAACCTCTCCTCTCATCCATCACCTCCTTTTCCTGCCCTGACCAATCTATCTGCCAGTATAATTCCACCCTTACATCGGTCATTGACACTCTGGCCCCTCCAACCTTAGCTCAGAAACCACACTCTCATCCTCAGCCCTGGCATACTCCTCTGACACGATACCTATGCAGATGCTCCGGTACTGCTGAGAGACATTGGAGGAAATCTCGGAGTTCAGCTGACTTTCTTCACTACAAGTTCATCCTGAACTCCTACTATTCTGCCCTTAATCTTTATAAGCAACAATACTTTTCTAATCTCATCTCTACTCTTTCCTCTAACCCTAAACGTCTGTTCAACACGTTCAACACTCTTCTCCGCCAACCCCCACCTCCTAACACAACCTCTCTCTCAGCTCAAGATTTTGCAAGCCACTTCAACAACAAAATTGACTCCATCAGAAGTGAAATCAGCTCTCAACATACTTCCAATCTCCCACCCCCTCAAAAGCTCACCCAAAACCCAAATATCCAAAAATGCAGCTCTTTTGCCCCTGTTAATGAGGATGGAGTTTCTGCCCTTATACTGTCCTCCCACCTCACTACCTGTCCCCTCGACCCCATCCCCTCACAGCTACTCCCCTCCCTCTCTTCTACCCTCACCCCCATACTCACACACATTTTCAACCTTCGGATAATACCGTAGCGAAGAAGGTCTGATATTAAATTATTACATTTTCATAAGTGCCTCTAATAGGAGATTTTGCATATCTAATTTGCATATCTTACCCAAAAACCTCTTGTGTATTGGTAACAGTGTACATGGAGTTTTACTGGGGAAAAGCAAGCAGGAAACTTGCCAGGATGTACTAATTTCCTATGAAAAATGTTTGTATTGATTTATATATATATACACAGAAGTAAACTTAAATAGTATGTCTTATGTGAAATAATCTTAAATTGTATGTCTTAATTTACTAAAACCTAATAGTATGTTTTATTTTTCTAAAACCTCTGACGTTCACACGCACGTTAAAATAAGTACAAATAAAATAAGAACAATTAGAACATGAATGGGCAGGGATCGTGAGGTGTAACTGCATCTTAAGCAGAGATAGTGGGAGTAGCTGCAGCGGGGGGGGGGGATAGTTAGGTGTAAAAACTGCACATTAATGAATGAGGCAGGGATAGTGGGAGTATCTGCAGGGGGGGGTGGAGCACCAGAAATTGACGAGCGCTGGGGGAAACTGCTGTCGACGGGGAAACCATTCTCGGCATAACACTGGCAGCCCAGCACTACAAACGGCTTTTCTTACAACATTAAACTTTTGGGCAGTTTGAAATTTAAAACTGTGGGGGTAAGTTAGAAACTTAAAAACAGTACTTAATAAGCAATTTATTTAAGTTCTGCTGCATAATATGTGTATATACATAAATGGGGAAACACATTTATACTCTGACTAATAAATCTGTATCTTCAGTCACTGCAGCTCGCAGTCTGCAAACAGATATGATCCTCTAAGTATTTGTAATGTAGCTGTGTGTGTCACTTGACTGCATCATGAGCATGTGACTACTGTGCTACGGAAACGTACGTTACAATAGGGCAGCTTACATAGGAAGTCAAGCACTGGATCAATGCTGTACTTCAAAACAATCTCATTCAACAGTTTGGGGTAAGAGGAACATATAGAATAGACAGCAGTGATTATTTTATTTTCATTATTAAGAAAAAGTAGATTTTAGGGAAAATTAGAGAACAGGTGTTTAGGGTCCCTTTAATATGGTCAGATTATTCGTGTGCTGCACTATTTGGTTTTGGTTTGTTAAAAATGAACCAAATTCTGAATATCCGTTAACATTTACATTCTTTTTTGTAAATTTTTTTCTTCTCCTGTCACCTTTGATACTTACCTGTAGTGCACTGGGGAGCCGCTCTTATCCTCTTCTTCATATACTCCATGGCCGCGTGCTAATCCGACCCTTCTTCACAGAGTTCAGGGCCTAATAATCCTATTAGTGCTGCTCTGGACTCTGTGAAGAAGGTTGGGTTAGTGCACCCCCTCCAGCATGCACTAAAGGAGAAGGGATCTGCCACGCTAATGTACCTGTAGAGTTCTGGGGAGCCACGGTAATAGGAGTATTAGGCCCTGGACCCTGTGAAGAAGAGTCGGATTAGTGCCCCTACCTGCACTGAAGGAGAAAGGATCCGGATTCCTTTTGTTAATGTACCTGAAGTGCTCTGAGGAGCCGTGCTAATAGTTGCATTAGCTTGGCCCTGGAGTCTATGAAGAAGAAGATGCACAATAGGTAAATAATACAGCTTTTTTAACGAATAATAAATATATTAATGAATTACATTCGTTATTCTTTGAATTAGTGCATTCATCCATAACGAAATGAATAACCAAATTTTCATTACGAATTGCCATTTTAACTAAACAAATTGACATCCTTAATATCGATTAAGCTTCACTTTTGTTTTTGGCCATTCCTGACCCCGTTAAAAAAGTTTTTATGGTTTTTTTTTTATTGCTGTTGGCTTGTAGCAGTAGCACAAATTACTTATTTATCTTTATTTAATTTTAATTTTAAACTACTGTCCAGCTGCTCCTCTGCTGCCCTGAGGACATCTCCCATAAGAAATAGCATACAAATGGAACTATGATGAGAAATTTCAAACAAGCCCCTTAATGAATATTAGACAAAACAAAAAATATATATTTTTAGTGACAAACTATTTGTCCAACTCCAACACAATTATTTGTATATGCATGTCAAGAAACTAGCAAGTTGTTTATTTAAAAAAAAGAATTTATGGTTTTAAATTTAGGCAAATATATTTACAGATGAGCTAATGGCTAAAGTTAAAGGGACACTCAAGTCAAATTTTTTTTTTCATCATTCAGATAGAGCATCCAATTTTTTTTTTTTTTATATTTTATTTATAACTTCAGCAAACAACTAAACAAGTTACAGGAAAGGAAAAAAATAAAAAGTCAAAACGACTTACATATTTGTTATCATCCTTTACACACTCCATTCTTGATCTTTGAAAACAGTTTTCTGGTTTTTCATTTTATATAACCAAAAACAACCACCATCTACCTCCTTCCTACAAAAAAAAAAGAAAAAAGAAGAAAAAAAAAGGGGGGGGGGGATTCCTCTCTCTCCTCTGCCTCTCCTCTCATACCAGACATTTAGCTGTAATAATTCTGTATTTCTAAATGGGAAGATCATATACTTTGTTTCAATTTCTGAATGACTTTTAATGAAAGCTGACCATTTCATAAAAAGTATTTTAATATCCTCCTCATTGCTTATGTTGGTATCTCTTTGCTCTAGCATGCATTGTTTTTTAAGATAGTTTTTGACTTCTAACATTGTAGGAGCCCTATGTTTTTTCCAACATTTAATTATTAAGTACCTAACTGCTAAAATTTAAAGAATTACTAATTTTTCCTGGGGATGTTGCTTTTCAGTCTGTTTTATACAAAATACGACTTGCGTGAGTGTGAGAACCAGAGGGGAAACCTTCAATGTGTTATTGAGCCAATATTCTAGTTTGTACCAAAATTGCCTAATTTTCGGGCTGCTCCATATCATATGTTTTAAATCGGCTGCAAATGAAGAACATTTTGGACACATTAAAATTTACATTGTGCAATTTATGACCCTTCTCTGGCGTAAAATATGCTCTATGCAACAATTTGACATGTGCCTCTCTCCACGTTGCTGAGAGCGTAGCCTGAGATACTTTTCTGCAATCATGTTGGTCACTAGTGACAATTGAAATTTGAACACACATTGGAATATTTCTGCACCCATCACGGAAACACCGATTTGTTATTCACACTTTTTTGGAATCTGTACTGCACATTTTGAAGTTTTTTATTGTTTTTATTGTGTTATAAGGTTTCAATGTATATTTGAAAATTCACATTAACCTGTCACAGAATCACCTGAAACAGAACACGCATCCTAAATATTCTTTCCGCTAGCGGAAACGGTCACTGATCCTTTACAGGAGCAGCTGATCGGCTCCACTCTGGTCACATACAACCCAAGGGACCCGGTATAAATGTCTAACCAACATTATACAGACACATTTAGAAGCTAACAGTGGTACATATCCTTAACATCCTGTCATAACTCTGAATAATAACATTATCGCAAATTGATCTGACAATTACAGTGGGTAGCGCTACTACAAGATCAGCCTGTACCTCTATATTCTTTGTGATATATACCTATCCGGTAGAATTGATAAAGCTAGTAACACTACTTAAGGTCTGTTTCCAGAATGTTTTATTAATATTTTTATATTCAGCATTTTTGCAAGTTTTTAATTTAGTGATCAAAAGATTTCCTAAGAAGTATAATTGAATATTTCAGGTTTTTACATTTGTACTTTTATAATTGTAAAATAATGTATGGATTTGTAATTAATCCACTCTGTTTATCGCATATGCATAGAGTTTAGATACGGATGCCTAAATCCTCATAGCCATCTCAGAATAAGTATAACTGAATGGTTCAGATATTGAGGTTTTTTATTTGTACTTGTACTCTAACCCATTGGAAAACACTGTGTGGACTCGTAATCAATCCACTCTGTCTATTACTTAACATTAAGTTTAGACACGAATGTTTTATACCATTAAAGCTATCTCAGAAGTATTGTAAAGAATTTATGTTTTGTGAAATTGTTTTTAATTTGTAATAAATTATTTGTCTTAACCCATATTGAGAGGGAATTGGCTTTACATTCTGAACCCAGCCGGTTTACTGGCGCTTTGATATTTTCCGACTTTTCTCATAACTTACCAGACCACTAGGGGTCACCTATCAAAGCTAAGGGCAAAACTAGTAGTAGGCGCTAAGTGATTTCTTCTTTTTGTAACTACTTAAAGATGTGTAGCAATAAGTAATTTACATATATCCGCTCTTTGTTAGTGTCAACCAACTTTCCATTTTTCCCATGACCCAGCTCCAACCTGCCTTTCTGACCAGTTTTGAAATGTAATGTCTTAATTGTAGATATGCAAAGAATTCATTATTTACTAGCTTAAACTCACTTTTTAATTCCTCAAATGTTTTACACAATTTATGTCTTTTCTAATAAATTGCTAAACTTTCTTCAGACCCTGGGATACCACTTATCAAATATTGCCGAGTTCAGGCCCGGGAGAAAGTCAGGGTTCCCCTTTATTGGCATATACTGTGAAACATTACACTTGACTTTTAAGAGGGTCCCTATCTTCCACCATGCTTTGATGGGATTCAGAATAGTTTTAAGCTTCTTAATTTCGGGCGGTAATGCTTTTGGCTCACAATGGGCCAATCCTATGGGGAGAAAAGGGTGGCAAATGTTTTCATCTACTAAATTGTTGGTCACGTAGTTTTTGGAAAGAAACCAATCTGTCACTGTGCGTGCTAAAAAAGCAAGATTGTATGATCTTATATCCGGCAAATCTAGCCCTCCAAATTCTTTCCCTACGGAAAGTTTAGGTATTGATACCCTGGATCTCTTCCCTTGCCAAATAAAATTTCTTACTGCCGAATTAAGAGACCGGATGTCTTTTTCAAACATTAGTATTGGAGTATTCTGTAAGACATATAAAAGTTTAGGGAGGAGAACCATCTTGTATAATGCTATTTTCCCGGAGAGTGAAATTGGTAGATTTAGCCAAATTTTCAGTTTCTCTCGAATAATTGACAAGATTGGTGTTACATTAAGTTTATATAAGTCTGAAGGATTAACTGGGAAAATAATTCCCAAATATTTAAATGATTCTATCACCTCCTTAAATGGACAGTCTCTTAATGAGTCGTTTTTTTTTTCTGAGCCATAAAATCTCCGACTTAGATGCATTTATTTTGTAACCGGTAAAGGACCCGAACCTGTCTATTATACGCATAAGTTTAGGTATGTTTCTCTTTGTATTTGCAATATAGAGAAGTATGTCATCTGCATAAAGCGCAATTTTTATTTCCTGCTTGGATATTGTGACCCCTTGAAGAGACTGTCTAATCTTAATTGCCAAAGATTCTCTGGCTATATCAAAAAGGAGAGGAGATAGGGGACAACCCTGACGCGTACCCCTCTGAATTTTAATTTCTGGTGATAAAAGATAGTTAACTATCAGTTTTGTATGGGGGCTTTTATATAGATTTTCTATAAAACTGGTAAATTTGTCTGTAAATCCAAATTTATCTAAAGATGTGAATATATGACTGAAGTAGACTGAGTCGAAAGCCTTTTCAGCATCAATTGCAACTATTGCAAGGTCTGGGTCACCCCCTATCTCCTCCCCGATGTCTGTCTTCTGAGAAAAGTATTCTGTTATTGTTAACACTTCTCTGATTTTAGAAGCGGAATTACGATGCTTAAGGAAACCTGCTTGATCATTGTGAATAATATGAGTGAGGCCACTTTGAAGTCTACTAGCTAAGATTGAAGCTAGTATTTTATATTCTGTATTCAGAAGAGCTATGGGCCGATAGGACTCTCTTTGGGTTTGGTCTTTCCCCCCTTTAAGAAGTAAGATTGTGAATGAAGCAGAAAAACTAGGTGGTATAGTTTTGCCATTGATATAAAAATCATTATATAGATTACACAAATATGGGACCACTTCTGGGGCTAAGATCTTGTAAACCTCGTTAGGGAGCCCATCTGGGCCTGCCGCTTTGTTAGGTGACAACTCAGAAATCGTTTTTTAACATCCTCCTCCGAAATCGGCTTATTCAGATTGGTGATTATTTCCTCTGTAACTATGGGACAATTTATTTTGCTCCAGAATTCCCAAGACTGATCTGTATCAGTGGTTCTTGTAGAATAAAGGTCTTTATAGTATTTTGGAAAGGTCTCTAAGATATCCTCTGGTTTTGCAAATGTCCGCCCGTCTTGTTGTATTTTATCGTGTGGGCTTTTTTTCTCCCTTGACTAGCCTGGTCAATAGTTTGCCAGATTTGTTGCCGAACCGATACATTTTTTGCTTGAAATCTAAGATCTTTTTGGGTTTCTAAGAGCAATGCTAGGGCATCTCTTTCATTTTTGGCTTTGATGTATTTAGCCCAAGGATTTGTGTAGGAGAAAATGATTATATGAATTTACAACAAAATGAATGGCTTCCTTCTCTCTATTCTTCAATTTCTTGAATAACTTGGCAGCATATGCTGTTATTTCTCCTCTGATGACTGCCTTTGCGGCGCCCCAGAAAATTTCCGGTCTATCCATGTAGTCCAAATTAAATTGAATATATTCTTTAAATTTATCATTTAGATGTTTTTTGAATTTTAAATCGTTTGCCAAGTAATATGGAAATCTGAATCTCATAGGAACTTTTCTTAGGCTGTTTAATTGTATCTCAAGAAAGATAGGAGAGTGATCTGAGATGATTATAGGTGTAATTCCTGCTTTTATATTTTTTGTGCAAAGCCTCTCATCTACTAAAAATAAGTCTATTCTAGATAGCGTTTTGTGCACCCTAGATAGACAGGTATAGTCTCGTACATCGGGATTCTGAATCCGCCAGATATCTTTGACCGATAAGTTCTGAAAAAGGTTCTTGAATATTTTTTGTTTCTAATTTGTCCTTTTTTAACTTTGCTTGCCTACTTTTATATCTCAGTCTGTCCAAAGGAGATTGTGGGGCCATATTAAAGTCCCCTCCTGAGATCAAGTAACCTTCTGAGTGGGATAATATAGTAGATTGCATTAGATTCCAGAATTTTATAGTCTAATTAATTAGGTGCATATAGGTTATACAATGTATAGATTTGTTTGGCTATTCAAATTTTCACTATTGCAAATTTCCCCTCTGGGTCACTTCTTGCCTGTAGTAAGTCATAATCTAATCTTTTGCCTAACAATATTGCCACACCTCTCCTCCTTCTGATACTAGGTGAAGCAACTACCTTTTTATCCAAGAGCCTTTCAGTTTCATTGTTTCTTATATGTTTAAATGTATTTCTTGCAGAAACATTATGTCTGCTTCTAACTTTCGCATATGGGAAACTATGGCTTTCCTCTTTATGGGGGTTGAAATTCCTCCGACATTCCATGATATTACCTTGAACTTGTCTAGTGGCTTTGTCATCCTGAATTATCAGTTGAAATAAGGGTAAAGAAGGCAAAGGGAGAAAGGAGAGAGGGGGAGAGGGAGAGAGAGAGGAGAGAAAAAAAAAAGAAAAAAGAAAAGATTCAAACCAAGATACTCAATTATATGAAAAGAGGGGGGAGCCCACCCCCCCCCCTTTTTTCCCTAGCCCGAGAAGGATCTCTTTCCGGGGGTTGCAATTTTACTATTACAGCCATTTTATACTTTTGCAATCAAAGAAAGATAAAACAAAAAAACTAATTCTATATACTGTTTTTGACCAGTAGACCCCTGCTGAGAGAGAGCTTATCCTGCAGGTTCTATTTCGGTTAAAAACCTCTCAGCATCTTTTGCATTGTCAAAGAGATGTGTGTTATCACCAATGACTACTTTGAGTTTAGATGGATATATTAAAGTTGCCCTATGTCCCTTATGAATAAGTTTTGTGCAGATAGGTACTAGTTCTCTCCTTTTTATGGAGGTTTCAGCTGAAAAATCCTGGAACATAAGAATTTTAGCCCCATCTATACTGATAGGTTGTTTCTTCCCGTGGCCGGACTTTTGGCCGACGGACACTTGGCCGACGGACACTTGGCCGACGGACATTTGGCCGACGGACATTTGGCCGAAACACAAGTGGCTGTCAGATAACAGTCCGGCACAAGATAGATAGATTTGATAGATAGATAGATACATAGATTAGATAGATAGATCAATAGATGCAATAGATACATTTGATAGATACGATAGATAGATAGATTTGATAGATAAATAGATAGATTTGATAGATAGATAGTTTCCCAGACAGAGAATTACAAAACGTGCGGCCTAGGACCCATGGTAAGGTTCCCAGAGGCAGTTGCGGCGCCCGAGGCTGTGATTAGAACAGAGCACTCTGGTAACGCATCTGCCCTCGGCCGAAATCGGAACATTCTTTAGCTTTCTGTCTGTCAGCCAAATGTCTGTCGGCCAAATGTCCGTCTGCCAAATGTCCTTCTGCCAAAAGTCTTTCTGCATTTTGTCAGAGCACCGTTTCTTCCTATACTGTTGCAACATATTGACTTTATCTAGATAATTCAGAAAGCGTGCTATAACTGGCCTAGGTCTGTTATTAGTTTTGGTGTCATCCAGAGGTGGACCAATTCTATGTGCCCTTTCAATTATTACCCGTTTGTCTGGTAATTCAAGAAGTTGACCTAGCGTTTTCGTATTTTTTTTCCTTCAGGTATGCCAACAATCCTAATATTATTTCTTCGAGACCGGTTCTCAAGGTCTTCTAATCTTAGCTGCATTTTTTGGAGTTTTATTTCTGTATCTTCTAATCTAGAGCCTATGTTGGTAAACAAGTTTTGCATGTTTAATACCTCACTTATTGGGTTTAAGTTTGTTGCAGAATGTACATCTGCTACGATCTCTACGGCTCCTTTGGATTTTTTGTCTCTTTGTCTACCTGGCATGCTTGAAGATGGGGACTTAGAAGAAGTGTTTAGGAACTTGTCCATGTGCCATTATGCATATAAAAGAGAAATTATTATAGGGAGCAACCCTAGGTGATGGATATTGATATTAAGGTGTTCAAGTGGTTCTGTGAACTAGAAGTGAAGAAAACTTGTGGCTAAGAGAGTGATTTGGGGGGGGGGGGGGGATCCTTTTTATTGGAGGGAGGGGGGAAAAAAAAAAAAGGAGTGAGACCGATAAAATTTACGTGACTATTTGTGACTTGTGAGTGACGTGATAGAGGGGAGACCCCAAAGTGAGAAGTGGGAATAAATTCAAAACTATACTATCAAGCTTTGGCAGTTTGACAATGAATCTCACATAATATAGCCAAAGTATCCTTTTAGACCTTGAGGCTCAAGACTTCCTGACTTCCTGCTTGTATATTATATTAACAAGACTCCCTGCTTATATAGTGTATTAACCCTTTTAACCTCTCAATCAATATATGACCTAGGTCTCATAGGCCGAATGCTCTACTCCTTTCAGAATAGCTGCAAAGTATAACCATTAGCTTAGCTCTATTTTAGTAAGGTTTAGTCAAATAAACACAGAAAAGTATTTTAAATACTTCTAGTATTAATTAGATTGACCCTGCAATTAAAGCCTGTATGTTGGACTAGAGTCCTTTCTTGTTCCTGAAGGGAGGAAAAAACACAACAGCCTTAAAAAACAGTGTTCGTACCCTGTAATATAGTCAATCTCTTGGTCACTTCCCACCTCTCTACTGCAAAATATATAAAGGAGGTGTGAGAACTAGACAGAGAACCTTTTGCAGACAGGTACAAGAATTATCATGTTATTACATAACATCTCTTAGGGAGAAAGAGTCAGTCGGCGGCATTTATAACACTGGCAAAAATCAGGCCATAGGGAGAAAAAAACAACTCAGCTATATCAATACATTGTCAAGCTTCAAGTAAAACTTATGAGACAGAAACTAAAGGAACAGTCCTTTTCACTCAACAAAATCCAATTCTTGATATTCTGATCTTGTATACTTTGATTCTTCCTTCCCAATTTAGTTTCCTCTGTTTTGACTTATGTTAGGAGGAAAGAATGTAACTTTTAATTATATTTGTATCCATTAGCAACTTTGTACTTTATTCTCCCCCTAACTTAATCCTTTGGTTTTCCCCTTCTTCTGCTTTTTAGACCTTTTGATGGTGTTTTGAAAAACAAAAGTCCCAGAAACTGTTCCTTCTTGTTTACTGAGAATTATCTATACCAGGTGTTAAATTTGCGTAAAACACTTTCCCAAAAAAAGAGATTTTTTAGCTTATGTGTAATTCAATCCAACTTTTGTCATGCTTTTGCTTTTTGCTTTTATCCCCCTTCTTTACATCTTTTTGATGACTTTTAAATAATGTCCCAATGATTACAGAGACAAGTAGTTTGACTCCGTATAGTGTACTCACCCTCCGGTGCCCTTTTGAGATCCTCGGTCTCAGGTATGACCTCCGAGCTTCAGCCCCCTCTCTGAGCAGCTGAGGGGGGGGGATTATTGGACCCTGCACGGGGCAATCAAGGGAACGCTAGCCTTCCTTAACCCACCTCCTCCCACGCAGCACCGGTGGGGGGGGAGGGAGTCTGATGGTCACCTCTGTACCGGGCCCTAGAGCGGCGTTAAAAATGAAAAAGCCAAACAACCATCTCCTTGTAAGGGCTCCGGATAATGGTGCCACATTCAGGACCCTTTCGAAGTATCAGTATGGCTCGCTCACAAAGTCGCCTCCTCCCACGCAGCACCCTTTTGGGAGGAGGGATAGCCTTCGGTCCTTCTCCGAACTCCTGAACACTCCTGGGTACGTCTTGGCAGCCCTCGAAAGCCACGGTAGTCAGTCCTCTGTCTCTGCACCTAGAGGGAGGGCAGACAAGCAGTCAATCCAGCGAAGGGGGATATAGCGCAGACAGCAACGTACAATGAAGGCTAGTGGGAGCTTTATCAAATGCTCAACCTTGCGGACTTCACCTCCAGTTGCACAGGTAATTCCTCTGGGAAAGATTTTTAGGGCCGCTCTTTTACTTCACTCTCTTCCAATGTTACAAGAGCAAGTTATTGAAATTACTGTCCCCTTCAGGCTAGGGATTCTCATAACAGTGGGCTGGATTTTCCACTAAACATTCCGGCAGCGTGTGTATCTTGCCGTCCAAATAGCAGCCCCTCTTCTCAGGGCTTGGCGCGTGGAAAACACCGCCAGGTTCTTGGGACTAGAGAACAGCCGCTCAACCACCTGTGCTAAGCTCCACCTCCGGAACTCTCCTCTAGAGCATGCAATTTTAAGCAACTTTCTAACAATTTTTCTATGTTATCTTGCTATCTTTATTTGAAAAATAAGGCATCTAAGCTTTTTTTCAGTGCTCTGGACAGCACTTTTTTATTGGTGGATGGATTTATCCACAAATCAGCAAGAACAATCCAGGTTGTTCACCAAAAATGGGCCGGCATCTAAACTTCTTGAATTTCAAATAAAGATACCAAGAGAATGAAGAACATTTGATAATAGGAGTAAATTAGAAAGTTGCTTAAAATGTCAGGCTCTATCTGATTCATGAAAGAAAACATTTGGGTTCAGTGTCCCTTTAAGGATCTTAGGCCTAGATTTGGAGTTCGGCGGTAGCCGTCAAAACCAGCGTTAGAGGCTCCTAACGCTGGTTTTGGCCGCCCGCTGGTATTTGGAGTCAGTGATTAAAGGGTCTAACGCTCACTTTACAGCCGCGACTTTTCCATACCGCAGATCCCCCTACGCCATTTGTGTAGCCTATATTTTCAATGGGATCTTTCTAACGCTGGTATTTAGAGTCGTTTCTGAAGTGAGCGTTAGAGCTCTAACGACAAGATTCCAGCCGCCTGAAAATAGCAGGAGTTAAGAGCTTTCTGGCTAACGCCGGTTCATAAAGCTCTTAACTACTGTACCCTAAAGTACACTAACACCCATAAACTACCTATGTACCCCTAAACCGAGGTCCCCCCACACCGCCGCCACTCGATTCAAATTTTTAACCCCTAATCTGCCGACCGCCACCTACGTTATATTTATGTACCCCTAATCTGCTGCCCCTAACCCCGCCGACCCCTGTATTACATTTATTAAACCCTAACTTGCCCCCCACAACGTCGCCGCCAGCTACTTAAAATAATTAACCCCTAATCTTCCGACCGCAAATCGCCGCCACCTACGTTATCCCTATGTACCCCTAATCTGCTGCCCCTAACATCGCCGACCCCTATATTATATTTATTAACCCCTAATCTGCCCCCCTCAACGTCGCCGACACCTGCCTACACTTATTAACCCCTAATCTGCCGAGCGGACCTGAGCGCTACTATAATAAATGTATTAACCCCTAATCCGCCTCACTAACCCTATCATAAATAGTATTAACCCCTAATCTGCCCTCCCTAACATCGCCAACACCTAACTTCAATTATTAACCCCTAATCTGCCGACCGGAGCTCACCGCTATTCTAATAAATGGATTAACCCCTAAAGCTAAGTCTAACCCTAACACTAACACCCCCCTAAGTTAAATATAATTTTTATCTAACGAAATAAATTAACTCTTATTAAATAACTTATTCCTATTTAAAGCTAAATACTTACCTGTAAAATAAATCCTAATATAGCTACAATATAAATTATAATTATATTATAGCTATTTTAGGATTAATATTTATTTTACAGGCAACTTTGTAATTATTTTAACCAGGTACAATAGCTATTAAATAGTTAAGAACTATTTAATAGTTACCTAGTTAAAATAATAACAAATTTACCTGTAAAATAAATCCTAACCTAAGTTATAATTAAACCTAACACTACCCTATCAATAAAATAATTAAATAAACTACCTACAATTACCTACAATTAACCTAACACTACACTATCAATAAATTAATTAAACACAATTCCTACAAATAAATACAATTAAATAAACTAGCTAAAGTACAAAAAATAAAAAAGAACTAAGTTACAGAAAATAAAAAAATATTTACAAACATAAGAAAAATATTACAACAATTTTAAACTAATTACACCTACTCTAAGCCCCCTAATAAAATAACAAAGCCCCCCAAAATAAAAAATTCCCTACCCTATTCTAAATTAAAAAAGTTACAAGCTCTTTTACCTTACCAGCCCTGAACAGGGCCCTTTGCGGGGCATGCCCCAAGAATTTCAGCTCTTTTGCCTGTAAAAAAAAACATACCATACCCCCCCCAACATTACAACCCACCACCCACATACCCCTAATCTAACCCAAACCCCCCTTAAATAAACCTAACACTAAGCCCCTGAAGATCTTCCTACCTTGTCTTCACCATCCAGGTATCACCGATCCGTCCTGGCTCCAAGATCTTCATCCAACCCAAGCGGGGGTTGGCGATCCATAATCCGGTCCAGAAGAGGCTCCAAAGTCTTCCTCCTATCCGGCAAGAAGAGGACATCCGGACCGGCAAACATCTTCTCCAAGCGGCATCTTCGATCTTCTTCCATCCGGAGCGAAGCGGCAGGATCCTGAAGACATCCAGCGCGGAACATCCATCCGGACCGACGACTGAACGACGAATGACTGTTCCTTTAAGGGACGTCATCCAAGATGGCGTCCCTCGAATTCCGATTGGCTGATAGGATTCTATCAGCCAATCGGAATTAAGGTAGGAATTTTCTGATTGGCTGATGGAATCAGCCAATCAGAATCAAGTTCAATCCGATTGGCTGATCCAATCAGCCAATCAGATTGAGCTCGCATTCTATTGGCTGTTCCGATCAGCCAATAGAATGCAAGCTCAATCTGATTGGCTGATTGGATCGGCCAATCGGATTGAACTAGATTCTGATTGGCTGATTCCATCAGCCAATCAGAAAATTCCTACCTTAATTCCGATTGGCTGATAGAATCCTATCAGCCAATCGGAATTCGAGGGACGCCATCTTGGATGACGTCCCTTAAAGGAACAGTCATTCGTCGTTCAGTCGTCGGTCCGGATGGATGTTCCGCGCTGGATGTCTTCAGGATCCTGCCGCTTCGCTCCGGATGGAAGAAGATCGAAGATGCCGCTTGGAGAAGATGTTTGCCGGTCCGGATGTCCTCTTCTTGCCGGATAGGAGGAAGACTTTGGAGCCTCTTCTGGACCGGATTATGGATCGCCAACCCCCGCTTAGGTTGGATGAAGATCTTGGAGCCAGGACGGATCGGTGATACCTGGATGGTGAAGACAAGGTAGGAAGATCTTCAGGGGCTTAGTGTTAGGTTTATTTAAGGGGGGTTTGGGTTAGATTAGGGGTATGTGGGTTGTAATGTTGGGGGGGGGTATTGTATGTTTTTTTTTACAGGCAAAAGAGCTGAAATCCTTGGGGCATGCCCCGCAAAGGGCCCTGTTCAGGGCTGGTAAGGTAAAAGAGCTTGTAACTTTTTTAATTTAGAATAGGGTAGGGAATTTTTTATTTTGGGGGGCTTTGTTATTTTATTAGGGGGCTTAGAGTAGGTGTAATTAGTTTAAAATTGTTGTAATATTTTTCTTATGTTTGTAAATATTTTTTTATTTTCTGTAACTTAGTTCTTTTTTATTTTTTGTACTTTAGCTAGTTTATTTAATTGTATTTATTTGTAGGAATTGTGTTTAATTAATTTATTGATAGTGTAGTGTTAGGTTAATTGTAGGTAATTGTAGGTAGTTTATTTAATTATTTTATTGATAGGGTAGTGTTAGGTTTAATTATAACTTAGGTTAGGATTTATTTTACAGGTAAATTTGTTATTATTTTAACTAGGTAACTATTAAATAGCTATTGTACCTGGTTAAAATAATACAAAGTTGCCTGTAAAATAAATATTAATCCTAAAATAGCTATAATATAATTATAATTTATATTGTAGCTATATTAGGATTTATTTTACAGGTAAGTATTTAGCTTTAAATAGAAATAAGTTATTTAATAAGAGTTAATTTATTTCGTTAGATAAATATTATATTTAACTTAGGGGGGTGTTAGTGTTAGGGTTAGACTTAGCTTTAGGGGTTAATCCATTTATTAGAATAGCGGTGAGCTCCGATCGGAAGATTAGGGGTTAATAATTGAAGTTAGGTGTCGGCGATGTTAGGGAGGGCAGATTAGGGGTTAATACTATTTATGATAGGGTTAGTGAGGCGGATTAGGGGTTAATAACTTTATTATAGTAGCGCTCAGGTCCGCTCGGCAGATTAGGGGTTAATAAGTGTAGGCAGGTGTCGGCGACGTTGTGGGGGGCAGGTTAGGGGTTAATAAATATAATATAGGGGTCGGCGGTGTTAGGGGTAGCAGATTAGGGGTACATAGGGATAACGTAGGTGGCGGCGGTTTACGGAGCGGCAGATTAGGGGTTTAAAAAAATATGCAGGGGTCAGCGATAGCGGGGGCGGCAGATTAGGGGTTAATCAGTGTAAGGCTAGGGGTGTTTAGACTCGGGGTACATGTTAGAGTGTTAGGTGCAGACGTAGGAAGTGTTTCCCCATAGGAAACAATGGGGCTGCGTTAGGAGCTGAACGCTGCTTTTTTGCAGGTGTTAGGTTTTTTTTCAGCTCAAACAGCCCCATTGTTTCCTATGGGGGAATCGTGCACGAGCACGTTTTTGAGGCCGGCCGCGTCCGTAAGCAACTCTGGTATCGAGAGTTGCATTTGCGGTAAAAATGCTCTACGCTCCTTTTTTGGAGCCTAACGCAGCATTTGTTTGAACTCTCGATACCAGAGTTAATTTTATGGTGCGGCCAGAAAAAAGCCCGCGGAGCGTTAACAGCCCTTTTACCGCCGAACTCCAAATCTAGGCCTTAGTGTTAAAACATGTAGCTTAAAGGAACATTGTACTAAAATAATTCTATAATCTATAAAATTCATTTTTTTCTGGAATAAGTGTGAAGTAAAAGCTATTTACATTTGAATTTAAACAGAAAAAATAAAACTGTATTTTTTTTCTCAATTTTCATTAACTGAGAACTATATCTTACAATAGTCCATTGACCAATAATTAACTGTCGGCCAATGAACATTAGTATGATGTACGTATTAAAGGGACATTAAACCCAAAACATATCTTTCATGGTTTAGAAATAACATGCAATTTTAAACAACTTTCTAATTTACTTCTAGTATCTAAGTTGATTCATTCTCTTGATATTCTTTGCTGAAAAGCATATCTAGATAGGCTCAGTAGCTGCTGATTGGTCACTGCACATAGATGCTTTGTGTGATTGGCTGTTCATTTCTATTTATTTAACAAATGATATCTGAAGAATGAAGCAAATTCGATAATATAAGTAAATTTGAATGTTGTTTAAAATTGTATTCTCTATCTGAATCATGAAAGAACATTTTGGGGTTTAATGTCCCTTTAACTAATGAGAATTTGCAGGAAGTACAGACTTTTCACTGTTGTACTAAATTTAGTTTAAAATTTAACTTTTCAATAATAATTGAATTATGTTATATAATAATAAAAATTCAGTTAGCAGATGAAGTTCTTTCAAATGAATGACAGAAAATATTTTAATGCCAAGTCCCATTAAAATAATTTAAATCAGTTGATGTGGGGTCCTATTAAAGATCATAGTGTGTCTATTTTTGATGAAGTTGAGATCCTGTTCAACATCCTGTCTTTCAAACAAAAATGAATTGGCAATGTTACAGTTTCAAGGTAGAGAATGAAATCTTAAAGTGATTGTCGCCTCTTTAGCTACAAAAGTCTGTGCTTTCAGTCTATATTTATATTTACATAAAATGTCATGGTAGAAAAAGCTTCTGCGATCTAAAACTGTTAAATGTCCTTTGACATTAAATCTCTTATATTTGCTAAAACATTACAAGTATAATGTGTGAAAGGCAAATTCATGATCTATTATTGCAAATGTAAAATGTGTAAAATAAGAATCTCTTTTTTCCTTCACAGATTTCCCATGATGAATGACCCTAAGAGGGTATGAATACCTTGATTTGCATAAGGGATGTTATTTGAAGCCCCAGTGTAGACATAGGGGAAATAATTTAAGCTTCTTGATTTCATTTAGAGAACATGAACTCTATCTATCTTTACAAGAAAACCATAGATTCAGCAGGAACAATATAATCTTTATGACTCAGTCATATGGATGGCATAGATAGATTCATAAAACTTATTTTGTGGACTTTTTTTCTCACTTTAATGATGCCTCTGCCTTTCTTAATTAATTTAAGATTTAAGATATTTGTAACTGGTCAAACAAAAATCACCAATTAGCTATTCAGTATTGTAGGTTTAATAGAGGCAACTTTTACATGAATCAAAATAAATAAGTATCTCCAAATGGGAAGGACTCATGAATGATTTACTAATAACACTGGTATACATCAAGCTTAAAGGGTAGTAATAAAAAAATCATTATCACTTAGTTAAGGTGCCATGGAGTATAAACAACTGCTTCTAACCTTAAAACAAAGTTTTGAACTCTATAAGTGTTATATTTATGTTTTCAATGTAAACAGCCGTAACGACCGCCCATAAATGTAGGTTGGAGTTGGAGATAATCAGTGCCAGGCCAGCCCTTCATCCAATGGCGCTGCAGCACTGAGCGTGTGATTTAAATATTTTAATAAGCCTCATTCCTCAGTTTTGACATGCGCATACTATTTTGTGAGCCCTCGCATGCACAATTAAAGGGACATTAAACCCAAAAAGTTTCTTTCATGATTCAGATAGAGAATCCAATTTTAAACAACATCCCAATATACTTCTATTATCTAATTTGCTTCATTCTTTAGATATCCTTTGCGGAAAAATTGCAATGCACATGATTGAGCCAATCACACGATGCATGTATGTGCAGCCACCAATCAGCCTCTACTGAACCTATCTAGATATGCCTTTCAGCAAAGGATATCAAGAGAATTAAGCAAATTAGATAATAGAAGTAAATTAGAAAGATGTTTAAAATTGCATGCTCTATCTAAATCATGAAAGATAAAATTTGAGTTTCATGTCTCTTTAAAATCAAAGCTACAATCTTCCACACCTACTCCTACATCACACGCCCCTTTGCCGGCATACAACGAGGCGATAATGACGCAATTCTAAAGGTGCAGTAGTTTAAGGACATATCCGTATGTGCTTCACAAAATTTATGCAAATGCGCATGTGTGATGCCTTATTAGTTCTACCTAGGTAAATCTCTGCTATTCAGTAGAATAAGGCTCAAAAAGAAGGGTTTGGCAGCATTTAGATTTTATTTTGCATTTCGCATGATTATTGAAAGTAATCGTTAATTGGTGTAATTCACATCATTTATTAACTTTTTTATGAGTTTTATAAAATGTAAAAAAAATTGGGGGGGTTACTTTCCCTTTAATATTTTTTGTCTCCCAATCAAATTGCTAGTTATCATAAGACATGTGCTTTAATCTTCAGACAAATGTAAAAGACCACAAATTTTACATTCATGCAAAAGGATAAAAGAACGGCCCTTTAATGAAAACAAAAAAACTCAATTCATGATGGTAATTAAATTGTGCAATTAAAACAGATACCCTAAAAGTGGGAACTTATTTTCTGCAGACAGGGAAGGCTTCAAAAAGTTCAAAGTTACTATTTACTTGGGAAAAAACAATCATTTGAAAGGTCACATTTACAATTTGCAATGACCTTGTCAGCTGGTTAATTCCCGTATCAGCCAATAAGTATGTAAGCTTCACTTTTGTTCTTTTGTAATTAAAAAAAATGTTCTACTGCTGCTTGTTGCAGTAGCAGGATCTTCTAATTTAACTTTATTTATGCTGCTCCCTGTGCCAAGATGTTTCTCATAGGGAATAGTGAACAAATGCAAATTCTGAATAACTATTTTAACAAATATCTGATTTTTAAAAAAAAATCTTGATAAATGATTAGATCAAAACCAATTTTTGTCTGTGCACATGTCTAGGAATCAGAACTTAAACAAGAATTTTAATAGATTTAAACTTTTATTATTATTATTTTTTTTGGGGGGGTGGGTTGATCTAATTTAATAGCATTTTTACCTTGTTATGCAGGGAAATAAGTATTTGTTACTAAAGTGAAATGTGCATATCATCTGCTGTTTCTCAGTAAAAGTACTCCACCCATATTCCAGTAATCTGGGTCCTATTTAATTAAAACTCTCACTGATTCTGGTAAGAGATACCATAAAATAGGACATTGGCTTAGAATATTATGTGTTATAAATTCCAATATCTGGGATTCCCCATGTGATTAAGTGACAATAATAATTGATACAGGGTGTAATGTTGTTCATCTATATAGAGAAACACAAAATACATTTTGGGCTAGCTTACAAGATTTTTTAACGTGCGCACATAAAGGGGCAAATTTGCCCATTTACTGGTGCACATTAAATAACCAGCCATTACAAGTGGCTGGTTAATGCTATCGCAAGCTCAAGGGTCAGACCTCTGGTTAATTAAATAATTGTGCCCCAATTGCCCCCCCAAATAAAGTGGACAGTAATTCATTATCATTATTTTTAAAATGAAAAACTGCACAAAGCATTTATAAGGGGTGCAAATGAGGGGATGTTGGGTTTCTGGAAAAAAAGAAAGGCACTGAAAGTGCCTTTACATTATTGCAGTCTGTGGATGACTGTGTGTTTCACTATAAATATATATGTATATGCTTATATACATATATTTATATGTTAATATGTGTATATACACATATAAACAAATAAATATTTATGTATATATTCAGATACATATATATATATACTATATATATATATATATATATATATATATATATATATATATATATATATTTTATATATATAACTTTGTATTTGCTGCCCAACACTGCGTGACTTATTACATGCACTAGGTGGTTTGCTGTGTCTCAAGGCATAAAATCGAGGCTCCTTCTTCTTATTCTGAGAAACGGGTCCACGTCTGGATTCCCGCAGCACACTTAGGGAGACTTCCCTAAGTGTCATAATTTGCATAAATAAAAAGAGAGAAGCGCTCAATCTGGGACCATGTAGTATACCTGCTTGAATGCTTATGCGGCCTACAATATATAGGGCGCACGACTAGAACCTTTAAAAAGAGGCTGGCCCAACATCTTACAAACATTAAAGCAGGTTTTAAAACACATAGTGTCTCACCACATTTTAGAGCTTTCCACAATATGGACCCAACTGGCCTCAAAGCCGCAATTTTGAAATATATACCTGTGAGTGATAGGAGAGGAAATAGGGAATTATTCCTGAGGAGAAGAGAATCATATTGGATCCACACTCTACATACACAAGCCCCTCACGGTCCAAATAAACTATAGCCCTAGCTGCCTTCCTAATAGAGGGATAAAATACAACTTTTAGGAATAGTGGAGTCCATTTTTGTTGCTTCTAAACCTCAAATTTTTCACAATGTGCTATGAAGTAGAGTGGAGGTGATACTCCCTCATTTAGCCTTTTTATTTGCTCTCGACTATAATCTAATCAATATAGATTTAAATATGATGGCTGTTTGGAAGCCCCCATCCAAACAGTATCATTTTAAGTACCCTTGTACTGGCTCTAAAAACAATTATTATATCCTTTAGATACAAGTTTAATCTATTAAATATGTACATAAATCTTTTAATTGGAATTTTAACTAAGTAGATTAATGTTTTTAACCAATTTATTATTTTCTATATTTTCTATACCCAATGAGGAATAACTATAGGGACGATGGTCTTCCTTATAATAAATAATAATTATTAGTACCGTTTGCTTGATGATAACTACAAACGTACTGTTGAATTTAAATTATGTATATTTATTTAAAATTGTTAAATACATTTCACTAACTGTTCTCTTTTCCTACATATATCTGCTTCACACTTGCAATATGTGTAACTAATATGTATATCGATTAAGTTCACGCAATAGAAATCTATATACAACTTCTTGTAAATTTTTTAAATATGAAAAAAATTGTTTTTATTTGTTGTTTTTTACGTATACTGTGTCAATGACCACATAATTGGAATATAACTTGTAGTGCACAATCCCAGAAGCACTGCGGACAAGAGTGTAATTATGCTCCGCATTTGCTTTTATCAGAATAGGATGAGAGATAGGCATTCTTAACAGACAGTCTATTTTTCCGTAAGTCTAAGTAACACTAATGATTCGGTCTTAGCACAATAAATACACGCCTTACAATATACCTCGAACCAATCAAAGTATTAGGTAAACGATGACTTTGCGATACACCCCCAATATGTCACGCACATGTGACTGAGACAACCAATAGAATGAGAGCTTTGGTCTGAGCACTGACAGGCTGACACCCTACCCCTTCAACCTCTGCAGCAATGCTGGCAGCACTCACACGTCTATTTCCCAAAGACAACCTCTGGACAAGACGCTGAGCACGTGCACTCAACTTCTTTGGTCGACCATGGTGAGGCCTGTTCTGAGTGGATCCTGTCCTGTGAAACCGCTGTATGGTCTTGCCCACCGTGCTGTAGCTCAGTTTCAGCATCTTGGCAGTCTTCTTATAGCCTAGGCCCTCTTTATGTAGAGCAACAATTCTTTTTTTCAGATCTTCAGAGAGTTCTTTGCCATGAGGTGCCATGTTGAACTTCCAGTGACCAGTATGAGAGAGTGTTTGAGCCATAACACCAAATTTAACACCCCTGCTCCCCATTCACACCTGAGACCTTGTAACAATAACGAGTCACATGACACCAGGGCGGGAAAATGGCTAATTGGGCCCAATTTGAACATTTCCACTTAGGGGTGTACTCACTTTTGTTGCCAATGGTTTAGACATTAATGGCTGTGTGTTGAGTTATTTTGAGGGGACAGCAAATTTACACTGTTATACAGGCTGTACACTCACTACTTTACATTGTAGCAAAGTGTGATTTCTTCAGTGTTGTTACATGAAAAGATCTAATAAAATATTTACAAAAATATGAGGGGTGTACTCACTTTTGTGATATACTGTATGTATATATATATATATATATGCCCTGATGACCGAAAGTGACATGAGGCAGCAAAATATTCCAAACGGATCTGCTGTGATATCGAGTAAGCTGGAGAAATATTACAAGCAATTCATTGTGTAAAGGAAACATCTCCAAGAGACAATTTACTATACATCTCAATGAGGGGCAATGCTGGTGATTTATTCCAAGCAGTATTGGCACTGACATTGATGATGTAAAGTAAAAGATCCCTTTGAAATATAGCACCGAGCCTTATAAATATACCTATTTACCCCTAAACCGCAAGAAGCCCACCACAATCACTTTTACTCTACTTAACCCCTACTCCACCAATACCCCATTGTATTATCCCCCTAACCTACTTAAACCCACACTACCACATCCCAACACTGCAAACCTCCACTAACCTATTAACCCCTAAACTGCCAATACCCTACTGCCATAACCTTCCTACTCTACTTAACACCAAGACCTCCACACCCCCACCGCAATCACCCTCTAAACTATAAATCCCTAAACCACCAATAACCCACTGCAATAACCTTCCTACTCAACTTGACCCTTAAACTACCACAACCCCACCGCAAAAACCCTAATCTATTAACCACTAAACTGCTATTAACCTTCCTACTCTACTTAACCCCTAAACTGCCAATAAACCCCCCACTGCTCACAAACCCTAACCTATTAACCACTAAAGCAAAAACCTTCCTACTCTACTTAACTCCTAAACCACCACAACCCCACCGCAAACACCCCCTAACCCATTAACCCCTAATCTTCCATAACATATTAACCTACCCACCCCCTAACCTATTAACCCCTAAACTGCCAATACCCCACCACAATAACCTTCCTACTCTACTTAACCTCTAAACCTCCACAACCCCCCCGCAAAAACCACTTAACCTATTAACCCCTACACCACCAACACCCCCATCTCAAACTACCCATACACTAATTAACTCCCTAACAGCTAACCCCCGACCCCTAACCTAAACCCCCTAAGTTACAGAAAATAAAAAACACTAACATTACAAAAAAGAAAACAAACAAATACATAACACTAATGAAGATCCCTATAATAACACTAAAACCTACTTAAAAATGCCCTGAAAGGGGCATTTTGTAGGTCATTACCCTAAAGTAATTTATTTATTTTACTTGGCAAAAGAAAATCCCTAAAATTCTAAAACCAAAGTAATCCCCAAATAAAAAGCCTATCTTAAAAAAAACCCTAAACTAAAAATTGCCCTGACAAGGCCATTTAGTAGGTCATTGCCCTTAAAAGGCCATGATACCCAAATGTTGAAACACTTGAAAGTGATGCCGCATAGCTGTAAAAAGCTGACTAGAAAATATCACCTGAACTTCTCTATGTAAAAAAAGAAAGATATTTTACCTCAAAATGTCCTAACTATTCAAACCCCATTGCAAAGGACTTTAAGCAGCAAATCAGTATGTCTATCCCGGGACAGCCAAGGGAGTGAGCTTCGTGCACACTCATGTTATTTTCCTATTCAGTTTAAGGAAATTTACTATGAAATCTCTTGAGCGTTAAGTGAAATCTCATAGGGCAATATCCTACCAAATGCCCTTAACAGGGGCATTTTTAGTTTAAGTTTTTTAAGATAAGCTTTTTATTTGGGGGGGGGGTGGCAGGTTACTTTGGTTTTAGAATATAAATTTTGCAAGTAAAAGAGCTAAATCACTTTAGGGAAATGCCCTACAGGGCATAATTAGAGTAGGTTTAAGTGTTAATATAGGAGTGGGCTTTCTTAAGAGGACTTTAGTTTAAGATAGGCCTTACTGTTGTTGTTTTTTTATTATTTTTGGTAGTGATTTTTTATAATGTTAGTTTTTTTTATTTTTTGTAACTTAGGGGGTGTGAGGTTAGCGGTCTGGGGGGAATGCTGTTAGGGAGTTAATTAGTATAGGGGTAATTTGCAATGGGGGCTATTGGCGGTGTAGGAGTTAATAGTTCAGGTGGTGTTTGTGGTTGGGTTGTGGCGATTTAGAGGTTAAGTAAAATAGGAAGGTTATTGTGGTGGGCTATTAATGGTTCAGGGGTTAATAGGTTAGGGGGTGGGTTGGTTAATAGTTTATGGAAGATTCGGCGTTAATAGTGAAGTGGGGTAAGGTTGCGTTTGGGGCAGTTTTGCGAAATGGTTTAATAGTTTAAAGGAACATTACATTTATATACAATGTTTATATGCATTTTCTTGTATAATGCATATTAATTTAAGTATTGCATTAGTTTTAAACATCTTTTTTTGTATGTTCTTTTCATTATTAAAAAAAGACCAAACTGTAAAATGTAAAAGGGTCAAAAAGTTGTGTGTAAAAAAGCAGCTCTGACGCAGGAAGGTGAAGAGACAGACCAGATATGCACCATTATCTGTGATTCTGCTTAGCGCTTGCCTTTTGCTAAAACGTGTTAGCCAAATATTCAGAGGAAGGGGCATAGTCCCAGCAGCTAAAAATGAACCACCACTCATTTCACAGGTTGATCTCTGTGCTTAAATCCCAACCCCCCGGTCATCATCACTGCTAGGTTCCGCAGGGGAGTGAGTAAGTTGCAGCTGTCACTGAAAAGGCACCGCAGGGAGAAGTACAGCTCTGAGCCCTACACCTCTCTCCAGCAAATTGTGCCTGGCATTTTACCTGGAGCTAAATTCCACTTTCCCCCCTCCAGACGCCCATGCCTGCAAATAATTATCAAATCATAGAGTGAGAAGAACACCATAGTACTTGTTGATATTTTGTATGCATACTTATAAAAAAGTACATTAAAGGGACAGTGCAGTCTAATATTTTCTTCTCAATTAATAATTTTGCCTACTGGAATGTTTACAAATAGCTCCTTCATCTTTATTCTCTTATTTGAATTGGCTGATTTTGCCTATTGTATCCCGGTCTATACTGAAAATTTCTGAGCTCAAGTTACAAAAAAACGCAGGTGAACAAGGTTTAGATAGAATAATGTCCCAGTGTGTGTGTGTGTGGGGGGGGGGGGGGGGGGTCAGTTGGTGACAAAGAGATACTAAAAGGTTAATTTTCCATTATTCTCTCTAAAAGTATTGGTCTTTGAGTAAACACTAATAAAGAGGAGGAGGGCTTTGTGTAAATAATTAGACAGATAAGATAATGCGGTATTCTACCAATACAAAATCTGCCTATTGTGTTTACAATTAGAGCGTTAACAGTTACACTCATATTAACTCTGGCCTAGATTTGGAGTTCGGCAGTAAAAGGGCTGTTAACGCTCTGCGGGCTTTTTTCTGGCCGCACCATAAATTTAACTCTGGTATCGAGAGTTCAAACAAATGCTGCGTTAGGCTCAAAAAAAGGAGCGTAGAGCATTTTTACCGCAAATGCAACTCTCGATACCAGAGTTGCTTACGGACGCGGCCGGCCTCAAAAACGTGCTCGTGCACGATTCTCCCATAGGAAACAATGGGGCTGTTTGAGCTGAAAAAAAACCTAACACCTGCAAAAAAGCAGCGTTCAGCTCCTAACGCAGCCCCATTGTTTCCTATGGGGAAACACTTCCTACGTCTGCACCTAACACTCTAACATGTACCCCGAGTCTAAACACCCCTAACCTTACACTTATTAACCCCTAATCTGCCGCCCCCGCTATCGCTGACCCCTGCATATTTTTTTTAACCCCTAATCTGCCGCTCCGTAAACCGCCGCTACTTACATTATCCCTATGTACCCCTAATCTGCTGCCCTAACATCGCCGACCCCTATATTATATTTATTAACCCCTAATCTGCCCCCCTCAACGTCGCCGACACCTGCCTACACTTATTAACTCCTAATCTGCTGAGCGGACCTGAGCGCTACTATAATAAAGTTATTAACCCCTAATCCGCCTCACTAACCCTATCATAAATAGTATTAACCCCTAATCTGCCCTCCCTAACATCGCCGACACCTACCTTCAATTATTAACCCCTAATCTTCCGAGCGGAGCTCACCGCTATTCTAATAAATGTATTAACCCCTAACGCTAAGTCTAACCCTAACCCTAACACCCCCATAACTTAAATATAATTTACATCTAACGAAATTAATTAACTCTTATTAAATAAATGATTCCTATTTAAAGCTAAATACTTACCTGTAAAATAAATCCTAATATAGCTACAATATAAATTATAATTACATTGTAGCTATATTAGGATTAATATTTATTTTACAGGCAACTTTGTAATTATTTTAAGTAGGTACAATAGCTATTAAATAGTTACCTAGTTAAAATAATAACACATTTACCTGTAAAATAAATCCTAACCTAAGATATAATTAAACCTAACACTACCCTATCAATAAAAAAATTAAATAAACTACCTACAATTACCTACAATTAACCTAACACTACACTATCAATAAATTAATTAAACACAATTCCTACAAATAAATACAATTAAATAAACTAGCTAAAGTACCAAAAATAAAAAAGAACTAAGTTACAAAAAATAAAAAAATATTTACAAACATAAGAAAAATATTACAACAATTTTAAACTAATTACACCTACTCTAAGCCCCCTAATAAAATAACAAAGCCCCCCAAAATAAAAAATTCCCTACCCTATTCTAAATTAAAAAAGTTACAAGCTCTTTTACCTTACCAGCCCTGAATAGGGCCCTTTGCGGGGCATGCCCCAAGAATTTCAGCTCTTTTGCCTGTAAAAGAATAAATACAATACCCCCCCCAACATTACAACCCACCACCCACATACCCCTAATCTAACCCAAACCCCCCTTAAATAAACCTAACACTAAGCCCCTGAAGATCTTCCTACCTTGTCTTCACCATCCAGGTTCACCGATCCGTCCTGAAGAGCTCCTCCGATGTCCTGATCCAAGCCCAAGCGGGGGCTGAAGAGGTCCATGATCCGGTCAAAGTCTTCATCCAAGCGGGGCAGAAGAGGATCTTCCATCCGATTGAAGTCATCATCCAGGCGGCATCTTCTATGGTCTTCCATCCGGAGCGAAGCGGCAGGATCCTGAAGACCTCCAGCGCGGAACATCCATCCGGACCGACGACTGAACGACGAATGACTGTTCCTTTAAGGGACGTCATCCAAGATGGCGTCCCTCGAATTCCGATTGGCTGATAGGATTCTATCAGCCAATCGGAATTAAGGTAGGAATTTTCTGATTGGCTGATGGAATCAGCCAATCAGAATCTAGTTCAATCCGATTGGCCGATCCAATCAGCCAATCAGATTGAGCTCGCATTCTATTGGCTGTTCCGATCAGCCAATAGAATGCGAGCTCAATCTGATTGGCTGATTGGATCAGCCAATCGGATTGAACTTGATTCTGATTGGCTGATTCCATCAGCCAATCAGAAAATTCCTACCTTAATTCCGATTGGCTGATAGAATCCTATCAGCCAATCGGAATTCGAGGGACGCCATCTTGGATGACGTCCCTTAAAGGAACCGTCATTAGTCGGGAGACAACGGAAGAAGAGGATGGATCCGCGTCGCCTGCTTCAAGATGGACCCGCTCCGCACCGGATGGAAGATGATCGAAGATGCCGCTTGGAGAAGATGTTTGCCGGTCCGGATGTCCTCTTCTTGCCGGATAGGAGGAAGACTTTGGAGCCTCTACTGGACCTCTTCAGCACCGGATTATGGATCGCCAACCCCCGCTTGGGTTGGATGAAGATGTTGGAGCCAGGACGGATCGGTGATACCTGGATGGTGAAGACAAGGTAGGAAGATCTTCAGGGGCTTAGTGTTAGGTTTATTTAAGGGGGGTTTGGGTTAGATTAGGGGTATGTGGGTGGTGGGTTGTAATGTTGGGGGGGGGGGTATTGTATTTATTCTTTTACAGGCAAAAGAGCTGAAATTCTTGGGGCATGCCCCGCAAAGGGCCCTGTTCAGGGCTGGTAAGGTAAAAGAGCTTGTAACTTTTTTAATTTAGAATAGGGTAGGGAATTTTTTATTTTGGGGGGCTTTGTTATTTTATTAGGGGGCTTAGAGTAGGTGTAATTAGTTTAAAATTGTTGTAATATTTTTCTTATGTTTGTAAATATTTTTTTATTTTCTGTAACTTAGTTCTTTTTTATTTTGTGTACTTTAGCTAGTTTATTTAATTGTATTTATTTGTAGGAATTGTGTTTAATTAATTTATTGATAGTGTAGTGTTAGGTTAATTGTAGGTAATTGTAGGTAGTTTATTTAATTATTTTATTGATAGGGTAGTGTTAGGTTTAATTATATCTTAGGTTAGGATTTATTTTACAGGTAAATTTGTTATTATTTTAACTAGGTAACTATTAAATAGTTCTTAACTATTTAATAGCTATTGTACCTGGTTAAAATAAATACAAAGTTACCTGTAAAATAAATATTAATCCTAAAATAGCTATAATATAATTATAATTTATATTGTAGCTATATTAGGATTTATTTTACAGGTAAGTATTTAGCTTTAAATAGGAATCATTTATTTAATAAGAGTTAATTTATTTCGTTAGATAAAAATTATATTTAAGTTAGGGGGGTGTTAGTGTTAGGGTTAGACTTAGCTTTAGGGGTTAATCAATTTATTAGAATAGCGGTGAGCTCCGCTCGGCAGATTAGGGGTTAATAATTGAAGTTAGGTGTCGGCGATGTTAGGGAGGGCAGATTAGGGGTTAATAATATTTATGATAGGGTTAGTGAGGCGGATTAGGGGTTCATAACTTTATTATAGTAGCGCTCAGGTCCGCTCGGCAGATTAGGGGTTAATAAGTGTAGGCAGGTGTCGGCGACGTTGAGGGGGGCAGATTAGGGGTTAATAAATATAATATAGGGGTCAGCGATGTTAGGGCAGCAGATTAGGGGTACATAGGGATAACGTAGGTGGCGGCGATTTGCGGTCGGAAGATTAGGGGTTAATTATTTTAAGTAGCTGGCGGCGATGTTGTGGGGGGCAGGTTAGGGGTTAATAAATATAATATAGGGGTCGGCGGTGTTAGGGGCAGCAGATTAGGGGTACATAAGTATAACGTAGGTGGCGGTCGGCAGATTAGGGGTTAAAAATTTTAATCGAGTGGCGGCGATGTGGGGGGAGCTCGGTTTAGGGGTACATAGGTAGTTTATGGGTGTTAGTGTACTTTAGGGTACAGTAGTTAAGAGCTTTATGAACCGGCGTTAGCCCAGAAAGCTCTTAACTCCTGCTATTTTCAGGCGGCTGGAATTTTGTCGTTAGAGCTCTAACGCTCACTTCAGAAACGACTCTAAATACCGGCGTTAGGAAGATCCCATTGAAAAGATAGGATACGCAAATGGCGTAGGGGGATCTGCGGTATGGAAAAGTCGCGGCTGAAAAGTGAGCGTTAGACCCTTTAATCACTGACTCCAAATACCAGCGGGCGGTCAAAACCAGCGTTAGAGGCTCCTAACGCTGGTTTTGACGGCTACCGCCGAACTCCAAATCTAGGCCTCTGTCTTTTAAAAAAAAAAAAATTAAATTACACAAAAAATGTGTAAGGGCTCAAAGATATGAGATCTCAGGTGTTAACGAAAAAAAAGGCAGCCAAAGGGCTTTAATATATATATATATATATATATATATATATATATATATATATATATATATATATATATATATATATATATATATATATATATATATATATATATATATATATATATATATATATATATATATATATATATATATATATATATGTTTATATTTGTGTACATATGTATTGATATGTGTATATATGTATTTACAGATGTATGTACACATATAAACGCATAAATACATACAGTATATATACACATTTTACAGCACACTGTCCCTTTAATTTCTCATAAACTCTTAAAGCAAATTGGGAAGGGAAACATATTAATCAGGTAGACTAGGACTTGAGCGCATCTTATTGCTAATTAACCAATACACTTTACAAAACAAATGCAGCTCTTTGGAAATCCAATGAGTTCTTCAGTTGTCATTCAAAGAAAAAATGTGTTTTTGAAACTTTATTTATATTTTTATAAATATCATATTTGATTTGTAAAAATTGCTCTTTTTTATTGTTCTCAGTAATGGCACTAATATTTTATCTTCTACATATCAATGTTATCTAGGGTGAGCGAACAAAACATTAAACAAAGCAGTTTTACTATAACTACCTTATATCCCTGGTTTAGAGGGTATTTGTAGGATTCTGCACTTATATTAATGCTAAAGGATATTGTGGTTTGTAGGAGAGCCATTTTAATTCTTCAGTGTACATATGTTTGTCATAAAACTGCCAACTAGCTCATATCCTAGTTTAAGTATCGTCTATTACACCTAGATATGGAGCCAAGTGGGGATGATTTTTTTCTTTCTTATGATAAAATGATAACAATGATAACTTTATTTTCAGCTACATAACCCTATAGTTACATTCCTTTAAATGGGAAGAATAAAAAAAACATTTTGTCTTAAAGGGACATGCACATCAAAATTAAACATTCATGATTGAGTTAAACCTTACAATTCAAAAACACAAAATACCCATTTAAATTTATTGTGACTATGTCTCTTGCTATGCTTTGTTGATCCTTTCCGTGAGATCTTACTAAGGTGCAGTTTTCTTAATCACAATCATTTATATGTAAAACATTTTGGTTGGCCACAATCTTTTAGTAAAGTTTACATAATGTTTTTTTATTATTATTATTATTATTATTATTATTAAGGAAAGGAAATTTAATATGTCACAAGAATTTCACCAACAAAGATAAAATAAATATTCATTAATTACTGCACTTTTTTCAGTGACATTTTGGTGGACATGTAGACAATGCTCTATGTGAGAAGCTAGACTTAAAGGGACACTAAACTCAATTTATTTCTTTCATGATTCAGATAGAGCATACAATTTGAATCAACTTTTGAATTTACTCCTATTATCAATTTTTCTTCATTCTCTTGGTATTTTTATTTGAAAAGCAGGAATATAAAGCTTTTAGGTTCAGCACCCTGAATAACGCTTGTTTATTGATGGCTACATTTAGCCACCAATCAGCAAGCACTACCCAGGTGCTAAACCATGCCATAGAGTGATAAAGATGCATGCACGCTCCTATGCTCCTGTCAGTCTACCTAGGTTTACTTTTCCACAAAGGAGTACAACATTTGATAATAGAAGTAAATTGGAAAGTTGTTTAAATTTGCATGTTCTGTCTGAATTATGAAGGTTTCATTTTCACTTTACTGTCCCTTTTAATCAACAGTTGCAGCTGACAAAGACTAAGTGGATATAACAAGACTAAACACCCTTAATAAATTGCAGGTTTTTGAAATGTAATGACAGAAATAACAACAATGTAAATGCAATAACAATATCTTCTAATGTTCCAATCCAGAGAACTGCAACCACCCTCTGCAGATAAGTCTGCACAAAATGGGGGCTTTAGCTGTGTTCACAGTTAGCCAATCACATTCTAAACCATGTCTGTAGGTAAATAGCACTCACCTGCCATCAATTAAAGTGATTATGATTAAACCCATGGAGCACTGTCAAAACCATCATTAATAAGTTGAGAAAATGTGTCTGCACAGAGGCATTGCAAAAGTCAGGAGAAAAGGAGCCAATAAAAACTACCAAGAGGCCAACCGTAAGACCAAAAGGAGGAATTACTGGCAGGTACCAGTCACTCCTTGTATGTGACCACCATCTCTCGTATCCTGCACATGCCTGGGGTATGGTGGCAAGACAGAAACTCTTTCTTACAAAAAGGAGCATCCAAATCTATCTAAAAAGCAAAAGAGGAAAACAGTCACACCAAACCATGTGGGAAAATGTGCTATGGTCTGACGAGACAACAGTTTAACTTTTCGGCCTAAGCTGTAAAAGATATGTTTGGGGCAAAGCCAATAAAACTCATCATCCAAGGAACACCATACTTTGAAGCACAGTGATGGTAGCATTATGCATTGGAGCTACTTCTCTTCAGCTGGATCAGGGGCTCTTGTCAAGATAGGTGGGGTAATAAATAGCTCAATATGTCAATATATGCTCTCATGAAGAGGAGCTATGTTTTAAGAAATGATACTAAAAGAAAAGATGGATTTTTAAACAGTAGTGTATTCTAAGATTTTTTTTTAATCTAAATATGTAGACTCCATAGGAATCATGAAAGGGGACATCCTAAAACATTTAGTGTGAAAATGGCTTAATGTAGCTTAATGAGTAAAAAAGTGGCCAAATGTTCATCAATTGCTGCATAATTTTGCACAACCCAAGATTTCCACTATCCAAGCCTATCCTAGAGGTTTCATGGATTTTGGAATTCCACAAGGCAAATGAGTGACATTAACTTTGTTTTTTGGGGAGCTTAATGTGGCTTAACGTACAAAATTGAACTTAGATGTTAACAAATTTCCACCAAACTTACCACAATACATTAATCTATGGATTCAAACATATTCTGAAAATTTCAGAACATTTGATAAAACATACCAAAAGTTATTCACATTTAACTATTTTTTTACAATCCTAAAACATTTAATGTGAGCAGCTTAATGTAAAAAGAGCTTAATGTACCAAAATTCACCTAAACATCAATCAATTGCCTTGAAATTTGGCACAAACTCAGTTTGTCACTTTCCAAACCTATCCTAGAAGTTTCATGGTATTTGGTTTCCCACAAGGCAAATGAGTGACATTAAGCTTGTTTTTTGGGGAGCTTAATGTGGCTTAACGTACAAAATTGAACTTAGATCTTAACCAATTTCGCCCAAACTTCTCACAATATATTAATCGATCTATTCAAACATATTCTGAAAATTTCAGGAAATTTGATAAAACATACCAAAAGTTATTTGCATTTAACAATTTTTTTACAATCCTAAAACATTTAATGTGAGCAGCTTAATGTAAAAAGAGCTTAATGTACCAAAATTCCCCAAAACTTCAATCAATTGCCTTGAAACTTGGCACAAACTCAGTTTTTCACTTTCCAAATCTATCCTAGAAGTTTCATGGATTTTGGTGTCCCACAAGTCAAATGAGTGACATTAAGCTTGTTTTTTGGGGAGCTTAATGTGGCATAATGAGTAAAAAAGTGGCCAAATGTTAATCAATTGCTGCAGAATTTTGCACAACCCATGATTTCCACTATCCAAGCCTATCCTAGAAGTTTTATGGATTTTGGAATTCCACAAGGCAAATGAGTGACATTAAGCTTGTTTTTTTTCGGAGCTTAATGTGGCTTAACGTACAAAATTGAACTTAGATGTTAACCAATTTCCACCAAACTTACCACAATACATTAATCTATGGATTCAAACATATTCTGAAAATGTCACAACATTTGATAAAACATACCAAAAGTTATTCACATTTAACTATTTTTTTACAATCCTAAAATATTTAATGTGAGCAGCTTAATGTAAAAAGAGCTTAATGTACCAAAATTCACCAAAACTTCAATCAATTGCTTTGAAACTTGGAACAAACTCAGTTTTTCACTTTCCAAACCTATCCTAGAAGTTTCATGGATTTTGGTGTCCCACAAGGCAAATGAGTGACATTAAGCTTGCTTTTTGGGGAGCTTAATGTGGCTTAACGTACAAAATTGAACTTAGATCTTAACCAATTTCCCCCAAACTTCTCACAATACATTAATCTATCTATTCAAACATATTCTGAAAATTTCAGGAAATTTGATAAAACATACCAAAAGTTATTTACATTTAACAGTTTTTTTACAATCGTAAAACATATGGGGGCTTATTTATCAAAGCGTCAATCTCGGTGCGTTTGCAGGCGTCAATATGCTCGCCAGACATCGCTGCCGCGGATCCACATTAAATGCTCTTATTTATAAAAAAAACACGTCAAAAACACGTGCGTCAAGTATGGTGCGATGAGCATCGGACTGTTGTTAACTAACAGTCATCGATGTTGCAGTTATTCAGGTTTTTCCTGAGAGAAGCGCTCAACCTGAGAACGAACAATAGCATAATAGCTTGTTCTATGGCTAGTTACCACCCAAGAAGCAGCCTCTTTTTGCCCAACATGTGCCTTTCACAGAGAAGAACTTTCCTGAAGCATATCAGTCTGATCCTGACTTCACAGTACAGCCCAGCCCCGAAATACCAGGAAATCCCTCTCTGAACGAGAGATACAGCAAAATCCCAGACGTACGTTTTGGCCTATTGTGGGCCTCGTCAGTGAGGTGCAGACATATCCCTCTAGGCACACTGAGCAACGGGTCCATGCCTGGATTCCCACATCACACATAGGGAGACTTCCCTAAGTGTCATAATTTGTGTATATATATATATATATATATATATATATATATATATATATATATATATATATATATTCTTCAACAAACTACAAGAGGAGAACAAGGACCATCAAAAAATTTCTTAAGGCCCTGTATAGATAGGGAATCAAGCACTCTTTTTTTTTATAAAAAATAGCTCAAAAGTGTAGCTAAATTAAACAATTGGAATGAATCTCTGACCAGTACAATCACTGAGAACAAAAAATAATTTATTAATAGTACAGACAGAAGTAAATCCTAACTGTCTAAACATAGCAATAGGCCAGTTGTGTGCTGGCCTTGGGTATATGTTAGCAACACAAAGTAAAGTATGTTGAACAAACAATATAGTACATGTGACTATATTGTTTGTTCAACATACTTTACTTTGTGTTGCTAACATATACCCGAGGCCAGCACACAACTGGCCTATTGCTATGTTTAGACAGTTAGGATTTACTTCTTTCTGTACTATTAATAAATTATTTTTTGTTCTCAGTGATTGTACTGGTCAGAGATTCATTCCGATTGTTTAATTTAGCTACACTTTTGAGCTATTTTTTATAAAAAAAAGAGTGCTTGATTCCCTATCTATACAGGGCCTTAAGAAATTTTTGATGGTCCTTGTTCTCCTCTTGTAGTTTGTTGAAGAATAATTTTTTATAGGGTCTGCACCACATTAAAATTATAATCTAGCATAACATTAATGTTTTCTAAAGTTTGATAAAATTGTTTTTGGAAAAAGACACATTTATAGTAGCCATTTGTCCTGTACCCTTTTTGGTTTTTTTTATTTATATATATATATATATATATATATATATATATATATATATATATATATATATATATATATATATATATATATATATATATATATATATATATATATATAGGTATCCAAAACACCAGAACTCGCCCACATAGGAAAACTGCCTGGGTGCAATTTTGTAAAAAATATTTAGCCAGAAAAAAATGCACTCTCAGGACTTTCACAAATAAGTTACTTTTATTTCTGTAACGTTTTCGGAGGTCTTGCCTCCTTCATCAGCATAGTTAAAATACAAACAAACCAACTTTTAAATAGTGACATACTCACTCCAAACCACTTCAAACCATTGCATTCACTGGCGCCAAATTATCGGTGTTGGACCGCATACTGCGTTCCAAGTGTGCTACGTACCGGAAGTCGTACGCCAGAGTACTTCCGGTTGTCAAATTTTAAGCCGTAATTATTCGGCTTACTCTTTATTAATTCCACAATCAAAAAACATACTGTGACATATAATGTGTGGATAGTTTTTGAAAACTAAATGATAAAGTGCAAAACAAATGTGCATATACAGTGAATAATAAGTGTGACGGCCGCCCATCGTCATGGCAACCTAGCAAACAGTACATTGTATCCCTGTCTGAAACAGGGAAAAAGACTAACAGTAACAATCTTCGAAAGTGTATCACAGAGTATGTTGATGCAGGTAATATATCCTGCTAAATTGTGTATGTTGGAAAGTAAATAGATCTAAGGGTCTACTTGTGAATAACACAAGATAATGTGCTGCAATATATACGCCTTACTGTGTTAAGTTATATAGCGGACACCAGGCTAGTCTACTTCTTACTTTCATGTTCCCAGTATTTACTGAGGGGTCTCATGTAGAGATGCATAGCTATGATGTACTACCCTTAATGTGTAAATACCTATTATGCTCAAAAAGTCGTATGTAAGAGATCACCCCATTGTCATGGGCTATACACGTGCATGCTATTCGCACCATTGAGCAAATATCTTATTTACATTTTGTTGTATTTTTTAGGGGGGATTTGTACAACATAAACATCCCTTAAAGTGTAAGGGGGTCATATGTTAAGAGCTTACTCTACTTCCATATTGAGACTAACGGTACTCCCACTTCATCATCACTCTGAATACCAATCACTCAAATTGTATTTGAACTTATTACTAAAGAAGATTGAAAAAAACTTATAAAAACAATTGATATAACGGTCTTTCAGTTCACTGCAACAATATCCCAAACGGGATTGATCTAGCTCCAAAAGTCCAAGATTCGCATGTATATATTACAAGGAGCGCCAAGTTGTTTGCTTCTGAATCTTTGCAAAATGGCTCGCTCTTTGTTTAATTCTATGCATTCTTCCGTGTCTATGGTTACAACCTTATCTCATAGATTGAAATGGCCTGAAGGTCGAATGCCTTATATGCACTGTGATTCCCTGGTTATTCAATGATCCAATCATTATTTTTGTTGTAATATTCTTTAATGGTCTTCATCTGGTGCTATCTTCTCCTTCCTGACATGCTTTAGGACCTAATAACCAACTTAGGAAATATGTAATGACATATAGGCTGTGTGTGTTAAGAACCTGGTAACTCCAAGGAACCACTATCTGACTTCCACACAGGTATTAGAAATACCAAAGACTCCTAAACCTGGTGCTGTATGCCAACATGGTTAGGAGATCCCCTATGGCGAGGCACGCAAACCATATGGCCCACAGAGTCATGATAGTCTAGGTGCCGTACCCTGAGATTGTGTCACACTTTATAGCCACATTACATCAAAGCCTTAAAGTCAGGGGTAGTGTTAAGCCCACCTGGGTAAATGGTACCTAGTCGGTACATCCACTGGGCCTCCCTTTGTAGGAGTATTTTACCTCTGTCTCCTCCCCTATCCAGTGGGGGTACATGATCAATAAGTGTGTATCTTATTGATGCCACTGAATGTTTGTGTTCTGCACAGTGTCTCGCTACTGGTTGGTCCGAATCTCCGGACTTGTGAGCCGACCTTATGGCATGGCGATGATTGGCCATCCTTTCCCTCAGGGTACCTGTCGTCTTACCAACATAGCAACGAGTACATGGGCACACCAATAAGTAAATAACAAACGTGGTCATGCAGGTGATCGAATGCCGTATAGAAAACTGCCTGTTGGTGTGGGGGTGGTGAAATGTTTTGGTACTTATAAGTCCATTACAGGTGGTGCATCCTAGGCATCGATAGGATCCTCTGATGTTTGTATGTATCCTGGGTTTATAGCTTGCCTTCGAGTCAGTCCTGACCAATAGGTCTCGCAAATTTGTGCCCCTCCTGTAGCCAACCATGGGTGTGAGATGTTTACTAAACTGTAGTTTTGGGTCAGTGGAGACGATAGGCCAGTGTGTCCTTAGAGAAAGTCCAGCATTTCTGGTACTAGGAGAAAATGTAGTAGCCAGTATAATTTTGTCATCACTGGTCCGTCTAGGTTCTTTTGCCAATAATTGTGCCTGTGTGACTTGTGACACTTCCTTCATCATCTGACTGATGTGTTGTGTCTTGTAACCCCTCTCTGCAAATTTTGCACCCATTTCAGACAACTGGGAGGCTCCCACCTTAGGGTCAGAGTTATTCCTCACTGTTCTGATAAGCTGCGATTTCAGTATGCCTTTCAATAATGCTGGGGGATGACAACTATCAGACCTCAGTAGGGAGTTCCTATCCGTAGGTTTGCTAAATAGTGTACATCCTAAGCCCTGTGTAGTTTTATACACTTTGAGGTCAAGAAAGTTAATGGACTGTAGATCGGTCAAGATCTTAAACCTAACTGTGGTCTGTGTACTATTGAATAGCTCAAACCACTCATGTAGGTCAACCATGCCCCCTCTCCAGATCAGAAAAATATCATCGATATACCTACGGTAGAAAATGATAGATGAATCACATTTACCCCATAGGTATAGGTTCTCAAAATGGGACATGAAGATATTTGCATAGGAGGGGGCCATGGATGACCCCATGGCTGTTCCTGCTATCTGTAGAAAGAATTTGTTTTCAAATCTAAAATAATTCTTGTGCAAACAAAATTCAACAAGAGATAATAAGTATTCAATAGGTGGTCCCTCATAGAGGGGGTTGTTCATGAGATGTGCCCTGACAGCTTCTAATCCTTCCTTGTGGGGAATGATAGTGTATAAGCTGTTCACGTCCATGGTGACCAAAATATCACCAGGCTGGACGAGCACAGCCCCCAATAGTCTAATAAATTCGCTGGTGTCCAGCAAAAAGGATCGTGTTTCCCTGACAACCGGCTGCAATAGCAGATCAATATACTGCGACACCGGTTGGCACAAGGAATCCACTGCCGACACAATCGGACGACCCGGGGGTGTCTTGGCATTTTTATGCACCTTTGGAATTGTGTATAGTATGGGTATCCTGGGATACAGAGTAGTGCAATATTTTTTAATATGTTCAGAAATGAAACCCTGTTCACAGCCCATACTGATCAAATCATCCAATTGTTTTTTGTATGTACCTGTTGGATCGCAATTCAAAGCCATGTAAGTAGATGTGTCTGAGAGTTGATTTACAATATCTTTTTTGTAAAAATCGTAATCTAGAAGAACTATGGCTCCTCCCTTATCCGCTGGTCTAATAAAGGTTTTGGTACTGGCGCTACGGTTTATCGGTTAAAATGTACTTTGTATGTGACATTTGCTTTCAATCAAAGTTTTAGTGTTATCTGGTACAGTGTTCTGGCTAAATATATATATATATATATATATATATATATATATATATATATATATATATATATATATATATATATATGTGTGTGTGTGAGTGTGTGTGTTATGTCAGAAATCTTTTGCAAACATATTTACATGTCCCTAAATTCCTTTTTTTGTTCTAAACAATGTTGTCTTTCATGTCTCTGTGTTTATTCCAATATATGTATATAGTGTAAATGTATTATTATTCTGAGCAGGAATAATTGTGAATATAACATGTCATCAGGGTATCATATGTATTTATTTACAATCAATGGATATTTTAAGAGCTGGGACAGTTTTCTCTCTGTACCTGTGTAACCCCTCTGGATTGCAATCTAGTTTTAAAAACCACCCCTACACAGGTGTTATAAAATCCTCTGGCATATAAGATGACATTTCTTAATGAAAATGAAATTCAAGAGAAGGAAGAAATACACTAAAAATAGCATGACAGTAAAGAGGTGATTTTAATTTCTGCTGTATCTGAATCATGACAGTTTAATGTTAGGTGGGCTATCCCTTTGAGCTATCAGTTTAAGATAATATTGAATCAAACATCATTCAAATTTTAAAATCATTGTCTAAAATATTACATTGTGTGTCCTAATGTCAGCATCAATGTTTATCTTTAATACTAATTACACATATACGTACTTTCAAAGTATAATACACAATGTAACAGATAGCACTTACAAGTTCTGATAGGTGATCAATGACACAGTATCGAGTAATTTTATTCGTTAGTGATACTATACAATGTATATTTAAATTTGATTAGCTGATGTCATAAATCATGTGATTATGCATATCCCTATCAAAAGTGGTGGAAAATAAATGTGTGGGTTGTCTAGGAGTATTGCGTCATATTTGGTGCGAAAAGTGTTGCATCAAATTTGGTGCAAAGTGGTGAGTGGGACTTGTATTACATGCCTTAAACATGGTGTATATAGATTTATCCAAAAAAAAAACAAAAAAAAAAAAAAAGGAAGTTAGCTATATTATGTTATGTATTTATTTAATTTTTATCTCTATATCTACTAGTGCAACAAGTTTGGAGCAATAATATTGTCCTCTTGCTTTGTAATAATAGACAAAGATGTAACATAATCCATAAGTAGTATTGTATTTAATTTTTATCCCTATATCTACTAGTGCATCAAAATTGAAGCATTACTTTGCACCAAATTTGGAGCAATAATATTGTTTGATTTAGAAAGAGTATAGAATTTTAATAAAGTTTATAATTTACTTTTATTATCTAATATGCTTTATCGTCTTGCAGAAATCGAACATAACCTTCCTGTGTTTTCAGACTCCAATTGATTTCTATGGCATCCGCGGCCTCAAGGGTAGCGGTTTGAATGATCGGTATGCTGCGCTGGAATAGATGCAAGTGTACCTGTTAAATGTTTAGTAAATTGGAAAAAGGGTCATATAGAGTCGAATGTGTATTCAAACATCTGGGATGACGCAAGCATTGATCTGCGTCAGATTGAGATCGCGGGAGGGTATATTATGTCACACATTTCAACATTTGACGATCTTGACACTTTGATAATTACGGCAGATTCCATTTGCATCAGATATGACGTGAGATTCTAGTGGATTCCATCGTATTATCAGTTGAAGCTTTGATAAATTGGCCCCTAAATGTTTTAGGATTGTAAAAAAATGGTTTAATGTAAATAACTTTTGGTATGTTTTATCAAATGTCCTAAATTTTTCAGAATATAGTTGAATAGATAGATTAATGTATTGTGAGCAGTTTGGGGGAAATTGGTTAACATCTAAGTTCAATTTTGTACGCTAAGCCACATTAAGCTCCCCAAAAAAACAAACTTAATATCACTCATTTGCCTTGTTGGAAACCAATTACCATGAAACTTCAAGGATAGGTTTGGAAAGTGACAAACTGAGTTTGTGCCAAGTTTCAAGGCAATTAATCGATGTTTAGGTGAATTTTGGTACATTAAGCTCTTTTTACATTAAGCTGCTCACATTAAATGATAACAAGTACCAAAATATCACAAACAAGGAAAATGAAATAAATGTGATATGATAAGAAAAACCCAAGAAAATGTGTTATATATATGGTGCCATATATATATGTAAAACTGTGAAAATTAATAAATCTAGGTAAAGTTCGTATAAGGATATATATAATCTTCCTGGCACTCTTCAGTCTTCTGTGTGGTCTCTTTTGATCCTCATAAAAAAGAAGAAGAAATATGTATTATGGAAGGCGCCAGAGAACAATAAATCTATTGTTCTCTGGCTCCTTCCATAATACCTGCACACCAATAAGAAGAGCAACAGCTACTGGACTTTCTGGGGGAGGTTGTGTGGTTCAGTTTCTACACTCCTTACAGCGGTTTCTAGTAACCTGTTAAGCTCATATTGAGCAATTACTACATTGTATTGCCTAAAACTTATTACATGAGGTGATGTAAGCAGGTCTGGTGACGCTATTTTATATATTTTATATATTGTATTTTAATAAATTCATTAATCTGAACAACCGGTACAAGAATCTGTTTACCCAACAGTATAAAAGTGGGTGTGCGCTTTTACCTGAGCTTGGTTATAGCTCCACCGCATGTGAGTAACCATTCGCACAGACACAAGTTTTGTATTGCAACAAAGTTACAGAATTACGCTATGTGGCATATTTCTTCTTCTTTTTTATGAGGATCAAAAGAGACCACACAGAAGACTGAAGAGTGCCAGGAAGATTATACATATCCTTATACGAACTTTACCTAGATTTTTTAATTTTCACAGTTTTACATATATTAATGGCACCATATATATAACACATTTTCTTTGCTCACATTAAATGTTTTAGGATTGTAAAAAAATAGTTAAATGTGAATAACTTTTGGTATGTTTTATCAAATGTTCTGAAATTTTCAGAATATGTTTGAATCCATCGATTAATGTATTGTGGTAAGTTTGGTGGAAATTGGTTAACATCTAAGTTCAATTTTGTACGTTAAGCCACATTAAGCTCCCCAAAAAACAAGCTTAATGTCACTCATTTGCCTTGTGGAATTCCAAAATCCATGAAACCTCTAGGATAGGCTTGGATAGTGGAAATCTTGGGTTGTGCAAAATTATGCAGCAATTGATTAACATTTGGCCACTTTTTTACTCATTAAGCTACATTAAGCCATTTTCACATTAAATGTTTTAGGATGTCCCTCATGAAAGTTTAATTTTGACTGCCGTGTCTCTATAAGGCAAACTGTCTTTCTTATACTGACAAAATACTTATTCTAATTGTTCTTCTGAGAACTGGCAAGTTGTCAAATCCCATTTATGATTGATACTAAATTCTTTAATGTTAACTGTAGATCAAAATTTCTCAGAAAACATAATATTTTTGTAAACTTTGTAAGAAAATCGTTTGTTCTAAATAATTAACTCTTTGCTAAATTTTGCAATATACTTTTAATATTTATATTTTCCACCTGTAACTTAACTGTAAAAACAGTGGGTTTTCTATTTCCTGTTAGAAGTGGGAGAGTAGACTTAGGGGCATATTTATTATAAAGCGGACAGATATGACACGATGAAGCATATCATGTCCGCCGCACATCGATAAATGCCGACAGCATACGCTGTCGGCATTTATCATTGCACTAGCAGTTCTTGTGAACTACTGGTGCAATACTGCCCTCTGCAGATTTGGGGCCAATCGGCTGCAGCAGGGGGGTGTCAATTAACCTGATCGGGTTGATTTCTGTCCGCCCCCTCAGAGCAGGCAGACAAGTTATGGAGCAGCGGTCTTTAGACCGCTGCTTCATAACTTCTGTTTCCGGCGAGCCTACAAGGGGCATCAAGCTTTATACGGAGCTTGATAAATTGACCCCTTACTTTGAAAAAGGAAATAATGAAACAAATCCACTATATCCAGTTGGGGAGGGCGCACGGTTTAGAATTGTAACACAATATACAGATATGCAAATGTGCAATATTAAATACAATGCTAGTAAATATATAGTCCTCAATGGGAACCAATTCAACTGTACGTGGGGGCTGCTCTCTTAGACTTGTAAACCATGTGTGTATGTGGAAATATCCTGTGTCAGTTCATTATAGACACTGACAAATGGCGGTATTAAAAATACATTTTATTCACAGTTAAACACAGCAACGTGTTTCTTGGCTTTCAATGCTGTTTCATTAGGCTGTTTACAAGTGCTCGCAGAGACCCAAACCAGCAGAAGTGGTCGATGGTTGTGTACTGAACACATCCTATATTAGGGATCCGAGATGAGCCGTGACGTATGATGGTTTGTGCAGAGACCACCTGAGGAGTTACCAGCACTGACCTGAGGAGTGGAACTAGCCTGCCTTTAAGTACAGTAACATTGGGCTTTCCATCAAGTGAGTTGGTATCACCATATTTAATTATTCCTGTATGTGACGAGAGTCGACAACACTTATATTTCAGACAATCAGCTGGAGACTCATTTATAGCTGTTTCTGAATAGTCTCAGCAGAAATGAAAACCTCTATGACCTCCTACTAGTAGCATGACTGGTTGGCCATAAGATATTTCTCAGAAGAATGTTTTAACCGGCATTGAATAAAGGAAATCCACTTGGTGGATATCAAACATTCTAATGCAGTGTTTGGATCTATCCCATAATATCTATGAATTCAAACACATGCTACATCAAAGGACATATATAGAAATGCTTCATCTTTCTTCCTAGCACCTTTTTATTTCGCATCAGTAGATTGTTGACTCAAAACATTCAGGTATAGTGGAATTTCGAGACATTGTTTATGTTTCCCAGGATGCATCAGTATTTTGTTTTCCAATATTCTCCTTCAATATGAACCAATAGATTTTATCTGTACAGTTAACAAAAAGCTATAAATTATTTTGATGGTCAGAACTGTGATTGTAGCAATATATTTTCGACGACAAATGATACTATTGGGAATATGTTACAAACATATTTGTTTTTTGTTTATTTTTACAAATAATTATGTCTATTTACTTTTGCCAAAATATATGCATTTTGGAATTTTGCTGAGTGAAAAAGATTATTGGTTAGTACTCAAATGTTTTATTTATTGTTAATATATGGGAAGGAGTACTAATTCTTTATCAAATAGTTTTCCAGTTTATTTCATAGCCAAGAAATATATTCTGACTATTGGACTAAATAAGTCAGTGGTATGACTTGATTAGAACCTGCAATTTCAGAAAGTTCCAAGGTTGGACTATAAACCTTCTAGACAAACACCTACAGAAGATGAATAAATCCTCCATTGGATTAACAAATATCCTTGGGAGATTTCAATATGTAAAATATGTACGCCAAGCGAGAAACAAATTAATGAAACACTGTATGCAAAATAGATTTATGATCTGCCTGTACAGCACATTTTTCATTATTTGGCTTGTAAATTCTTGCTAGGGGAATATGACTTGGATAAAAATATCTAAAGGAATTTTAGTAAACTTGTGGGTGAAAAATAGGGTTATTAAAATAATCCAAATTTGTATCAATGTGCTACTAAAAGAAAATAGGGGTTTAATAGGAATGCCTTGCCAGCAGTAATCTGTGGATACATATGCAAAATAGCTATTCATTTAACAAATGCCTGCTGCCCCTTTAATATCTGTCATGTATTTTAAATCTTGGAATATAGAGAATGCTACAGACTGCAACACAAATTTCATACTTTTTATTGTTTGAGAATCACCATCAAAGTTTGAGCCATAACAATAAATGTTAACCTCCATTTTACTTACATTTCTGCTGACATTGCTCCATATTTAAAGGCACGTGGAAGTCCTAACAACAGAACTGTGACTAAATTCAATTTAATTTGCCTAAAAACTCATAAAGGACGGTTCCATTAACCCTCAGTTTTATCAACACATCCAACCTATTAAAATATATATTTTTTCCCTTTACTTTATAGCACCAAACAGCTTCTGGGTACATCTGATAATTATCTACACATATACCTACAACAGTAAAAAATATCAAAGACATTTATTTTCTATTGCTTAAATACATAACTAGACAATTAGGGATTTTTTAAAGCTGTTAAAAGGACAGTCTGCTCCAGAATATTTATTGTTTAAAAAGATAGATAATCCCTTTATTACCAATTCCCCAGTTTTCATAACCAATACGGTTATATTAACATACTTTTTTACTTCTGTGATTACCTTGTATCTTAGTCTCTGTAGATTGTTCCCTTTTCCAACTCTTTTGACAGACTCATTTTAGCCAATCGGTGCTGACTCATAAATAACTCCACAGTAGTGGGCACAATGGTATCTATTCAACACACATAAACTAGTGCTGTCTAGCTGTGAAAAATTGTCAAAATGTACTGAGATAAGAGGTGGCCTTCAAGGGCTTAGAAATCAGCATATGAGCCTACCTAGGTTTAGCTTATAAGCCTACCAAGAAAACAAAGCACATTTGATGATAAAAGTAAATTGGAAAGTTGCTTAAAATCGCATGCCCTATCTGAATCGTGAAAGTTTAATTTTGACTAGACTGTCCCTTTAAGAAGAATTTTCTTATGCTCTCTATCAGGTTTAAGGAATGCTAAGTGACTAAAGATTAAAATGTAATATGATCATTGACTATTTCTGTGAGAATAAAAATCAGGATGTATAAGCACAAAGAACCACCTTGGAGTTAAAGGGACACTCAAGTCAAATTTAAACTTTTGTGATTCAGATAGAGCAGGGCATTTTAAACAGCTTTCCAATTTACTTCCATTAACAAAATGTGCACAGTCTTTTTATATTTATACTTTTTGAGTCACCTACTGAGCATGTGCAAGAATTCACAGAACATAAGTATATGCATTTGTGATTGGCTGATGGCTGTCACATGATAAAGGAGGAGTGGAAATAGACATAACTTTAAAATGTGTCAGAATTTTTTTTTTTACTCATTTGAAGTTCAGACCAAAGTGTTATTGCATTGTCTTGTTATCATGCATTTGTTGATTATGCAAATCTGTGTATTTACTGGTCCTTTAAATTCACACACAGTTAGATTCAATGTGGCATATTTATCAAGCTCCGTATGGAGCATAATGCCCGTGTTTAAACAGAAGTTATGAAACAGCGGTCTAAAGATCACTTCTCTATAACCTGTCCGCCTGCTCTGAGGCCGCAGACAGAAATCGACAGAAATCAACCCGATCGAATACAATCGGGTTGATTGACACCCCCTGCTAGAGGCCGATTGGCGGCAAATCTGCAGGGGGCGGTATTGCACCAGCAGTTCACAAGAACAGCTGGTGCAATGATAAATGCTGAGAGCGTATGCTGTCGGCATTTATTGATGTGCAGCGGACATGAGCCGCAATATCGGATCATGTCTGCTCACACAATAATAAATAGGCCCCAATGCGGTTTCAAGGAAAATAAAAATGGTGACTAGAGCTACTTGGCCCAAATGGAATTAATGCATACAGTACATACATTCTAAACAGTAACTCCATAGTTGTACTCATAGAAAATAGTTTTCAAACCAAAACTCACTTTAAAACGTTAATTTTTAACGCACGCCACACTTACAAAACTAAAATCTCATCCCAAAACATGACATCCATTTTAACTTTATTGATACTTATACCTAAATCTAGATTGTAAGTTCCCACGGGAATAGGGCCCTCAATTCCCCCTGTATTTGTCTGTAAAAATGTTGTCTTTTCTCCATTGTACTGTTATCCTTGTACCCATGGGCAGCGCTGCGGAATCTGTCGGCGCTTTATAAATAAAGAAGAATAATAATAATTATAAAGGTGTTTTCTCTTAATTAAAGGGTCAATAGCAATCTCAAGATAAATATATTGTTTGCATTACATCAGATACATAAACTTTCCAGAATTCACTATTTTAAGTGAAACTAATGCATTCAAATACAGAAACCAATAATTCTTTTGAAGGGATCGTTTATTAAAATAATGTTAAGATAAAAAAATATATATTTCAACTGTAATTGGGAAAATAAAATAAACATTTTTTGTCTTCTGCAGAATATGTTACATACTTAATGCAAAATATAATCACTTGTAAAGAATCTTGTTTTTTTTTTTTTTTTTCAAATATATCAACATAAAATAATTATATTAATGATACATTTTGGAATTTTAGCAATTTTTAAAAGACTGCTGAGTGTGAAATGGAATTGGAGAACTTTAAAATATATATTTATATTGATTATGTTTAAATGGACAGTGTATGTATAATTGGTTTGTAAGTCAGTTACACAACCTACAGAACACTATATGTAATGAACATATCTTTATGTAAATTATTTCTGGTTTTCAGCAAAGAAAACAAAGCCCAATGAAATAGCCTGAGATTATGAACTCCTTACGCCATTGTCTTTCTACACAATGTGCTCCCTGTCTTTTCTCTTTCGGTTGGAACAAATGCCATGCAAGAGTAATTGTACATTTAGATATAAGTACATATCTCTTACAGTGTGATAAATCAGCTATATTTTGTTTAAATAGCATTTCTATAGCAAATTATATATATTTTTTCCTCCTTCCCCCATCCATCCTGCCTTTCCTCTTTCCCTATCTATCCTGCATCTCTACTCTCCCCTTTTAAGCCTGCCTCTCCTCTGCTCCCTATTTGTCCTGACTCTCCTCTCCCCAATACAGCCTGCCTTTTCACTCCCCCCATCCAGCCTTCCTCTCCACTCTCCCCTATCCAGCCTGCCTCTCCTCTCTCCCCTATCCAGCCTGCCTCTCCTCTCTCCCCTATCCAGCCTGCCTCTCCACCCCTATCCACCCTGACTCTCCACTCCCCCTATACAGCCTGATTCTCCAGCCCTATCCACCCTGACTCTCCACTCCCCCCTATACAGCCTGATTCTCCAGCCCTATCCACCCTTACTCTCCACTCCCCCCTATACAGCCTGATTCTCCAGCCCTATCCACCCTGCCTCTCCACTCCCCCCTATCCAGTCTGCCTCTCCACTCCCTAACCAGCCTGCCTTTCTACTCCCCTATCCAGCCTGCCTCTCCACCCCCCCTATCCAGCCTTCCTCTCCACTCCCCCCTATCTAGCCTGCCTCTCCACTCCCCACTATCCAGCCTGCCTTTCCACTCCCCCCTATCCAGCCTGACTCACCACTCCCCTATCCAGCCTGACTCACCACTCTCCCCTATCCAGTCTGCCTCTCCACTCCCCCTATCTAGCCTGACTTTTCACTCCCCTATCCAGCCTGCCTCACCACATCCTCCTATACAGCCTGCCTCACCACATCCCCCTATCCAGCATGCCTCACCACATCCCCCTATCCAGCCTGCCTCACCACACCCACCCATCCAGTCTGCCTCTCCACTCCCCCTATCCAGCCTCACTCACCACTCCCCCATCCAGCGTGACTCTCCACTGCCCCCTATCCAGCCTTCCTCTCCACTTCCCCTATCCAGCCTTCCTTTCCACTGCCCCTATCCAGTCTGTCTCTCCACTCACCCCATCCAGCCTGACTCTCCACTGCCCCCATCCAGACTGTCTCTCCACTCCCCCTATCCATCCTGCCTCATCACACCCCCCTATCAAGCCTGCCTCTCCTCTCTCCCCATCCACCCTTTCTCTCCTCTCCTCCTTTTCAACATGCCTCTCCACTCCCTGCATATCCAGCCTGCTTCTCATCTCTACCCATCCAACCTGTCTCTCCTCTCCCCCTTCCCAGCCTGCCTATCCATTCCATGCATATCTAGCCTGCTTCTCCTCTCCCCCCATCTATCCTGTCTCTCCACTCTCCCCTATTTAGCCTATCTCTCCTCTCCCTTATCCATTCTGCCTCTCCTCTCCCCCCCACTTAGCCTGCCTCTCCACTCTCCCTCTTCAGCCTGACTCTCCTCTCCCCTTATCCACCCTGCCTCTTCATTCTTCCCTATCCAGCCTATCTCTCCTCTCCCCTATCCATTCTGCCTTTTCCCCCCACTATTCAGCCTGCCTCTGCTCCCATCTATCCTGTCTCCCCACTCTCCCCTATTTAGCCTATCTCTCCTCTCCCTTATCCATTCTGCCTCTCCTCTCCCCCCCCCCACTTAGCCTGCCTCTCCACTCTCCCTCTTCAGCCTGACTCTCCTCTCCCCTTATCCACCCTGCCTCTTCATTCTCCCCTATCCAGCCTATCTCTTCTCTCCCCTATCCTTTCTGCCTCTCCACCCCCCTATTCAGGATGACTCTTTACTCCCCCCATTCAGCCTCACTATCCACTCGCCCTATTCAGCCTGACTCTCCACTCCCACCTATTCAGCCTTACTCTCTACTCCCCTATTCAGCCTGACTCTCCACTCCCCCCTATTCAACCTGACTCTCCACTACCCCCTATTCAGCCTGACTCTCCACTCCCCCTATTCAGCCTGACTCTCCACTACCCCCTATGCAGCATGTCTCTCCTCTCCCCCTATCCATTCTGCCTCCCCATTACCCTCTATTCAGCCTGCCTTTCTGCTTCCCCGTAATTATCATGTCTTTCCTCTCCCCCTATCCACCCTGCCTCTTCACTATCACCTATTTAGCCTGTCTCTCCTTTCCCCCTATTAATCCTGCCTCTCCACTCTCCACTATTTAACTAGTCTCTCCCACCCATCCATCCTGCCTTTCTACTCCCCCCTATCCAGCCTGTCTCTTCTCTCCCCCATCTGGCCTGCCCCCCCACTCTCTTCTATTTAGCCTGTCTCTCCTCTCCCCTATCTATTCTCCCTCTCCCCCCCATTCAGTCTGACTCTTCATTCCCCTCTTCAACTTGTCTCTGCACTCCCCCTATTCAGCCTGACTCTTCACTCCCCCTATCCATTCTGACTCTCCACTCCTCCCTATGCAGCATGTTTCTCCATTTCCCCCTATCCATTCTGCCTCTCCACTCCTCCCTATGCAGCATGTTTCTCCCTTTCCCCCTATCCATCCTGCCTCTCCACTCTCCACTATTTAGCATGTTTCTCTCTCCCATATCCATTCTGTCTCACCACTCCCCCTATCCAGCCTGACTCTCTACTCCCCCTTATTCAGCCTGACTCTCCACTCCCCCCTATTAATCCTGTCTCTCATCTCCCCAATCTATTCTGCCTCTCCACTCCCCTCTATCCAGCCTTACTTTCCCCTCCCCTCTATTCAGCCTGACTCTCCACCCCCCCTAATCAGCCTGACTCTCCACTCCCCCCTATTCAGCCTGACTCTCCACCCCCCGGTATACAGTCTGACTCTCCACTACCCCTATTCAGCCTGACTCTCCACTACCACTATGCAGCCTGTTTCTCCCTCCCCTATCCATTCTGCCTCTCCACTCCCCCCTATTCAGCCTGACTCTCCACTCCCCCTATACAACCTGACTTTCCACTACCCCTGTGCAGCCTGTTTCTCCCTCCCCTATCCATTCTGCCTCTCCATTCCCCCCTATCCAGCCTGACTCTCCACTCCCCCTATTCAGTATGCCTCTCCACTCGCCCTATTCAGTCAGACTCCCCACTCCCCCCAGATTTAGCCTAACTCTCCATTCCCCCCCTATTCAGCCTGCCTCTCCATTCCCCCCTATCCAGCCTGTCTCTCCTCTCCCCCTATCCATTCTGCCTCCCCACTCCCCCTATTCAGTCTGCCTCTCCACTCCCCCTATGCAGCTTGACTCTCCACTGCCCTCTATACAGCCTGTCTCTTATCTCCCCCTATCCATTCTGCCTCTCCGCTCTCCACTATTTAACTAGTCTCTCCCACCCATCCATCCTGCCTCTCTACTCCCCCATCTGTCCTGCCCCCCCACTCTCTACTATTTAGCCTGTCTCTCCTGTACCCTATCCATTCTGTCTCCACACTCCCCTCTATTCATCCTGACTCTCCACTCCCCTCTTTCCAGACTGTCTCTCCACTCTCCCCTATTTAGCCTGCTTCTCCACTCCCCCTATCCAGCCTGACTCTCCACTCTCCCCTATCCAGCCTGCCTCTCCTCTCTCCCCATTCACCCTGTCTCTCCTCTCCCCCTATCCAACCTGCCTCTCCACTCCCTGCATATCTAGCCTGCCTCTCCTCTCCCCCATCTATCTTGCCTCTCCACTCTCCCCAATTTACTCTGTCTATCCCCTCCCCTATCCACCATGCCTTTCCACTCTCCCCTATTTAGCCTGTCTCCTCTCTCTCCTATACATTCTGCCTCTCCTCTCCCTCCCTATTCAGCCTGCCTCTCCTCCCATCTATCCTGTATCCCCACTCTTCCCTATTTAGCCTATCTCTCCTCTCCCCTATCTATTATGCCTCTCCTCTCCCCCCCCTTAGCCTGCCTCTCCATCCCCCATTCTGCTTGACTCTCCACCCCCCCCCATTCAGCCTGACTCTCCACTCTGCCTATTCAGCCTGACTCTCCTCTCCCCTTATCCACCCTGCCTCTTCATTCTCCCATATCCAGCCCATCTCTTCTCTCCCCTATCCTTTCTGCCTCTCCACTCCCCCCATTCAGCCTCACTATCCACTCCCCCCTATTCAGCCTTACTCTCCACTCCCCCTATTCAGCTTGACTCTCCACTACCCCCTATGCAGCCTGACTCTCTACTCCCCCCTATTCAGCCTGCCTCTCCTCTTCCCCCTAATTATCATGTCTTTCCTCTCTCCCTATCCACCCTGCCTCTATCACCTATTTTGCCTGTCTCTCCTCTCCCCCTATTTATCCTGCCTCTCCACTCTCCCCTATTTAGCTAGTCTCTCCCACCCATCCATCCTGCCTCTCTACTCCCCCCTATCCAGCCTGTCTCTTCTCTCCCCCATCTGTCCTGCCCCTCCACTCTCTTCTATTTAGCCTGTCTATCCTCTCCCCTATCTATTCTCCCTCTCCCCCATTCAGTCTGACTCTCCACTCCCCTCTATTCAACCTGTCTCTCCACTCCCCCTATTCAGCCTGACTCTTCACTCCCCCTATCCATTCTGCCTCTCCACTCCCCCCTATGCAGCATGTTTCTCCTTTCCCCCTATCCATCCTGCCTCTCCACTCTCCACTAATTAGCATGTTTCTCTCTCCCATATCCATTCTGTCTCACCACTCCCCCTATTCAGCCTGACTCTCTACTCCCCCCTATTCAGCCTGACTCTCCACTCCCCCCTATTCAGCCTGTCTCTCATCTCCCCAATCCATTCTGCCTCTCCACTCCCCTCTATCCAGTCTTACTTCCCCTCCCCCTATTCAGCCTGACTCTCCACCCCCCCTAATCAGCCTGACTCTCCACTGCCCCCTATTCAGCCTGACTCTCCACCCCCCCGTATACAGTCTGACTCTCCACTACCCCTATTCAGTCTGACTCTCCACTACCACTATGCAGCCTGTTTCTCCCTCCCCTATCCATTCTGCCTCTCCACTCCCCCCTATTCAGCCTGACTCTCCACTCCCCCTATACAGCCTGACTCTCCACTACCCCTGTGCAGCCTGTTTCTCCCTCCCCTATCCATTCTGCCTCTCCACTCCCCCCTATCCAGCCTGCCTCTCCACTCCCCCCATATTTAGCCTAACTCTCCACTCCCCCCTATTCAGCCTGCCTCTCCACTCCCCCCTATTCAGCCTGCCTCTCCACTCCCCCCTATGCAGCCTGTATCTCCTCTCCCCCTATCCATCCTGCCTCTCCACTCTCCACTAATTAGCATGTTTCTCTCTCCCATATCCATTCTGTCTCACCACTCCCCCTATTCAGCCTGACTCTCTACTCCCCCCTATTCAGCCTGACTCTCCACTCCCCCCTATTCAGCCTGTCTCTCATCTCCCCAATCCATTCTGCCTCTCCACTCCCCTCTATCCAGTCTTACTTCCCCTCCCCCTATTCAGCCTGACTCTCCACCCCCCCTAATCAGCCTGACTCTCCACTGCCCCCTATTCAGCCTGACTCTCCACCCCCCCGTATACAGTCTGACTCTCCCCTACCCCTATTCAGTCTGACTCTCCACTACCACTATGCAGCCTGTTTCTCCCTCCCCTATCCATTCTGCCTCTCCACTCCCCCCTATTCAGCCTGACTCTCCACTCCCCCTATACAGCCTGACTCTCCACTACCCCTGTGCAGCCTGTTTCTCCCTCCCCTATCCATTCTGCCTCTCCACTCCCCCCTATCCAGCCTGCCTCTCCACTCCCCCCATATTTAGCCTAACTCTCCACTCCCCCCTATTCAGCCTGCCTCTCCACTCCCCCCTATTCAGCCTGCCTCTCCACTCCCCCCTATGCAGCCTGTATCTCCTCTCCCCCTATCCATTCTGCCTCCCCACTCCCCCCTATTCAGTCTGCCTCTCCACGCCCCTATGCAGCTTGACTCTCCACTGCCCTCTATACAGCCTGTTTCTCATCTCCCCCTAACCATTTTGCCTCTCCGCTGCCCCTTATTTATTCTGTATATCCTTTGCCCTTTATTCAGCCTGCTTCTCTTCTTACACTACCTGTCCTGTCTCTCCTCTCTCCTCTATTCAGCCTCCTTCTCTTCTAACACTAGCTGTCCTGTCTCTCCTCTCTCCTCTATTCAGCCTGCTTCTCTTCTTACACTACCTGTCCTGTCTCTCCTCTCTCCTCTATTCAGCCTGCTTCTCTTCTAACACTACCTGTCCTGTCTCTCCTCTCTCCTCTATTCAGCCTGCTTCTCTTCTAACACTACCTGTCCTGTCTCTCCTCTCTCCTCTATTCAGCCTGCTTCTCTTCTTACACTACCTGTCCTGTCTCTCCTCTCTCCTCTATTCAGCCTGCTTCTCTTATTACACTACCTGTCCTGTCTCTCCTCTCTCCTCTATTCAGCCTGATTCTCTTCTAACACTAGCTGTCCTGTCTCTCCTCTCTCCTCTATTCAGCCTGCTTCTCTTCTTACACTACCTGTCCTGTCTCTCCTCTCTCCTCTATTCAGCCTGCTTCTCTTCTTACACTACCTGTCCTGTCTCTCCTCTCTCCTCTATTCAGCCTGCTTCTCTTCTAACACTAGCTGTCCTGTCTCTCCTCTCTCCTCTATTCAGCCTGCTTCTCTTCTAACACTAGCTGTCCTGTCTCTCCTCTCTCCTCTATTCAGCCTGATTCTCTTCTAACACTAGCTGTCCTGTCTCTCCTCTCTCCTCTATTCAGCCTGCTTCTCTTATTACACTACCTGTCCTGTCTCTCCTCTCTCCTCTATTCAGCCGGCTTCTCTTCTAACACTACCTGTCCTGTCTCTCCTCTCTCCTCTATTCAGCCTGATTCTCTTCTAACACTACCTGTCCTGTCTCTCCTCTCTCCTCTATTCAGCCTGCTTCTCTTCTTACACTACCTGTCCTGTCTCTCCTCTCTCCTCTATTCAGCCTGCTTCTCTTATTACACTACCTGTCCTGTCTCTCCTCTCTCCTCTATTCAGCCTGCTTCTCTTCTAACACTAGCTGTCCTGTCTCTCCTCTATTCAGCCTGCTTCTCTTATTACACTAGCTGTCCTGTCTCTCCTCTCTCCTCTATTCAGCCTGCTTCTCTTCTAACACTAGCTGTCCTGTCTCTCCTCTCTCCTCTATTCAGCCTGCTTCTCTTCTTACACTACCTGTCCTGTCTCTCCTCTCTCCTCTATTCAGCCTGCTTCTCTTCTAACACTAGCTGTCCTGTCTCTCCTCTCTCCTCTATTCAGCCTGCTTCTCTTCTTACACTACCTGTCCTGTCTCTCCTCTCTCCTCTATTCAGCCTGCTTCTCTTCTAACACTAGCTGTCCTGTCTCTCCTCTCTCCTCTATTCAGCCTGCTTCTCTTCTAACACTAGCTGTCCTGTCTCTCCTCTCTCCTCTATTCAGTCTGCTTCTGTTCTAACACTAGCTGTCCTGTCTCTCCTCTCTCCTCTATTCAGCCTGATTCTCTTCTTACACTACCTGTCCTGTCTCTCCTCTCTCCTCTATTCAACCTGCTTCTCTTCTAACACTAGCTGTCCTGGCTCTCCTCTCTCCTCTATTCAGCCTGCTTCTCTTATTACACTACCTGTCCTGTCTCTCCTCTCTCCTCTATTCAGCCTGCTTCTCTTATTACACTACCTGTCCTGTCTCTCCTCTCTCCTGTATTCAGCCTGCTTCTCTTCTAACACTAGCTGTCCTGTCTCTCCTCTCTCCTCTATTCAGCCTGCTTCTCTTATTACACTAGCTGTCCTGTCTCTCCTCTCTCCTCTATTCAGCCTGCTTCTCTTATTACACTACCTGTCCTGTCTCTCCTCTCTCCTCTATTCAGCCTGCTTCTCTTCTAACACTACCTGTCCTGTCTCTTCTCTCCCCTCTATTCAGACTGCTTCTCTTCTAACACTAGCTGTCCTGTCTCTCCTCTCTCCTCTATTCAGCCTGATTCTCTTCTAACACTACCTTTCCTGTCTCTCCTCTCTCCTCTATTCAGCCTGCTTCTCTTCTAACACTACCTGTCCTGTCTCTCCTCTCTCCTCTATTCAGCCTGCTTCTCTTCTAACACTAGCTGTCCTGTCTCTCCTCTCTCCTCTATTCAGCCTGCTTCTCTTCTTACACTACCTGTCCTGTCTCTCCTCTCTCCTCTATTCAGCCTGCTTCTCTTATTACACTACCTGTCCTGTCTCTCCTCTCTCCTCTATTCAGCCTGCTTCTCTTCTTACACTACCTGTCCTGTCTCTCCTCTCTCCTCTATTCAGCCTGATTCTCTTCTAACACTACCTGTCCTGTCTCTCCTCTCTCCTCTATTCAGCCTGCTTCTCTTATTACACTACCTGTCCTGTCTCTCCTCTCTCCTCTATTCAGCCTGCTTCTCTTATTACACTACCTGTCCTGTCTCTCCTCTCTCCTCTATTCAGCCTGCTTCTCTTCTAACACTAGCTGTCCTGTCTCTCCTCTCTCCTCTATTCAGCCTGCTTCTCTTCTTACACTACCTGTCCTGTCTCTCCTCTCTCCTCTATTCAGCCTGCTTCTCTTCTTACACTAGCTGTCCTGTCTCTCCTCTCTCCTCTATTCAGCCTGATTCTCTTCTAACACTACCTTTCCTGTCTCTCCTCTCTCCTCTATTCAGCCTGCTTCTCTTATTACACTATGGGCTAGATTTATCAAAGCCATTCTCCTCTAATATCGTCTAAAATAACGCATACAAAGGGATCCTCATATTTATCAAAGCACTCTGCGCCTATAATTGCGCAAATCTGAAAGAAACTTCTTCGCACTTCACTTGCATTCGCCTAGGCACATGGGCGCGCTCCCGAGTGCACCAATATATATTAGTAATAGGCGTAATTTAACAGCCTGACCTACAAATACGCCCAGTTGCTTATTCATCATTGCTTTGCGCCGATAATTCAGGCTGTAATTGCGTGTTGTATATTTCGCCATACAGATTCAGTCTAACACCATTATAATAAATGCTTTTACATCTTGTGATGCAGTACTTTACTCTTTCAACTAATTTTTCAAAAGTTCAGCGCAAAGAAGATACTGTTATTCCCAATAATTTGCACTTCCACAGGCGCATATGGTACTAAAAGTTTTATATGTATATAGTGTATCGATATATTGATATATTCATTTTTGTGTCAACTTATGGCACAAACAGCACAGAAACATTGTGTAATATAAATATTAGCTAATTAGTTACCTAAAAAACGTTTTTTTATTAATCAAAACATGGTAGCGCAAATATTTATAGGGAGTAAATAGGGAGTAAATGCTGTTCCCGACAGGCGCAATTTATCATTACTACGCCCCAGCTCGCCTGCGCAAAGTTACGTCTATTTTTTTGATAAATTTAGGCGCACATGTGCGCCTCTCCGGAGGCGAGCTGGGGCGCAGTTACAGGCGAAGAACATACAGGGTTCGCCTAGCCTTTGATAAATCTAGCCCTATATGTCCTTCCTCTCCTCTTCCCAAATCCTTTCTGCTTCTCCTCTCCCCCCCTATCCCTCTTGCCTCATGTCTCCCTCTATACCTCCTTCCCCCCATATTCCCCCTATCTCTCCTGTCTCCCACCAAAGACAACCTCTTCTCACCCCCTCCCTGTGAATGTTTTCTTCCAGCCCCATTGCCCTTATTCACCTTTCCCACACTTTGCCCTGCATCAATTTCATTCCTATCATCAGCCTGACCTTCCAGATGGCAAGTCAGGTCCAGTTCATGGTGAGTGCATTGATTAAGATACCGTTGATACAGAATACAGTTAATAAATACAATTGCAACATTTTTCATATTTTAAATATGTTGCAAATTATGTTCCACTGCAGGTGTTTCTCCTAATATGTTCCCTGTTATATTGTTATATGAAAATAGGCAACGTTTGTATTGTACATGGAATGTTGTGTAAAGAGGGTCTGTTATGCCAATAAATACGAGTTTTTAAAAATATTCAATTAAACAAGGAAAGATTTCTTTATATTTTTAATAACAGAAACATTTCTGAACAGTGATATTAAAACAGGACACTACAATGATTCTTTGAATTTATAAACTTGTGATCATATAGGCAATGATTGACTTTGAAAAGTCCTTGTGCTATGTTGGTTTGGCAATTTAGTCTGTGTGATGCTTTAGTGGCCATTAAAGTAAAAAAATAAGATCACAGCATGTTGTTATAATCAACTTTCCAATGTATTTCTAATATCAAATTTATTATTTAGATGATATAAGTTGTGGCTACTTTCTTTTTATAGGAAATACTTTCCTGTATTGGTCTTCCTGGTTTCAGATGAGAATCTCACCAAATCAGAAACTCTCCATAAATGATTGTAAAGAAAAACACTTTTAAAATATTACAAGTGATCAAAAACATAATTAATCTAACATGCCCAGTATACTCATCATGCCCATATACAAAAGGCATTCAGACTATTTATTAACAGGATGTTTTTCCTTAGACACTGAACAAATGGATCTGTTCAAACAAATGTAATTTATTCTTTAGATGGGGCAATGTCCATTGAATTTGTCAATTTAGTTTCCATTTCCAGCCTTGATCCTGGTTAAAAATAAATAAATACAATTACACCTGGTTGGTGTTATAATGAAAATGAAATCCATTACTTTAGTACCTACAAATTTGGCATATTATTGGCAACAATCTAAACTTTAGTAAATATACTTGAACATCATTAACATGCACTCTCTTGGCAATCAAGCTAGTGCACAATAATGTGCTTACCAGACAGTAAAGAGAGACTTTTTAAATTTAAACTGCAAGTAACATAGCATGTATTTCCTACTAAGTCTCATTTCTGATAAGTACTTTCTACTAATGTTCATTGGCCATAAATTACTTCCTGTTTATGTTCATCGACTGATAGGTACTTAGTTACTCCTGTAGCTATTGAGCATTAGTAGGAAGTACCAAAAGCCAATCTGCATTAGCAGGTATATTTATTTAAATTTTAACTGTGTTTACTTCTTCTTTTTCAAGCAAAAAGTGTCAATACTGTAAATACTGCTCTTTCATACAGATGATTAAAAAGTGTTTGAGTACAATATCCATTTACTTAGGCGCCGAGATTGGCAACTAAGTACATTAAGGTGCTCTGAGATGGGCACCTGGGAGTTTTAACTCTTTAAGCCAAATGGACATAGGTACTACGTCAAAGAGTACTTTGCCCCTACTTCAAACACTCTGACTCATGCTACAGTCCACATTGTAAGCTTTGACAGCAGAGACTGCAGCCAGGGGCAGATTGCATCTGCCTTCATATGGTAAGGAAGAGCTTATCTTTTTTTCCTTTACCATATGAAGACATACAGTGACACTCTGTTGGCTTGTGGGGCAGGCAGATCATTGTAGGAGAGTGGAGAAGGGGAGGGTTTCCTAAGCTACAGAAAAAAGGGTTTGGTGAGGGAGGGGGAGGGCTGCGTTCCCTATGCCACAGAAACGGGTGAGGGAGGGTGTTCCTAATAGCAATAACTTGGGGAGGAGGGGTGATCACTACACTACACAAGTTTTTTTTATTAATAAATAACTTAAAATACATTTTTAAATAATTACTATAAACTGGGTACTGGCAGACAACTGCCAGTACCTAATATGGCTGCTACTAGTTACAGGGGGAGGATTATATTGGTGTTTGGGAGGGATCAGGGAGGTGGGAGATGGTGGTGACCAGTAGAGGACGGGAATAGAGATGTTTGGTAGGGGTCAGGTAGGGATCAGCTAACTAATTAACCCCTTCACTGCTGTGAATATTAGAAATGTGGTGCGCAGCCTTCTAATTACCAAAAAACAATTGCAAAGCCATACATGTCTGCTATTTATGAACAAAGGGGATCCCAGAGAAGCTTTTACAACCAGCTAACAATCACCTAGATTTAGAGTTTTGCGGCCAAAGGGGTGCGTTAGCTATGCATGTTTTTTTTCTAGCACTGCTTCTAAACAACGCTGGTATTTAGAGTTCTCTGAAGGGCTGCGTTAGGCTCCAAAAAGGGAGCGTAAAGGCATATTTACTGCCACTTCAACTCTCAATACCAGCTTTGCTTACGGTAGCGGCTAGCTGGAAAAACGTGCTCGTGCACGATTCCCCCATAGGAAACAATGGGGCAGTTTGTGCTGGAAAAAAACCTAACACCTGCAAAAAAGCAGTGTTCAGCTCCTAACGCAGCCCCATTGTTTACTATGGGGAAACAGTTTCTAAGTCAGCACCTAACACCCTAACATGAACCCCAAGTCTAAACACCCCTAACCTTACACTTATTAACCCCTAATCTGCCGCCCCCACTATTGCTGACCCCTGCATTATATTATTAACCCTGAATCTGCCGCTCCGTACACTGCTGCAACCTACATTATACCTATGTACCCCTAATCTGCTGCCCCTAACATCGCCGACCCCTATATTATATTTATTAACCCCTTATCTGCCCCCCCCAACGTTGCCGCTACCTTACCTACACTTATTAACCCCTAATCTGCCAACCGGACCTCGCCGCTACTCTAATAAATGTATTAACCCCTAAAGCTAAGTCTAACCCTAACCCTAACACCCCCCTAAATTAAATATAATTTTAATCTAACGAAATAAATTAAATATTATTAACTAAAGTCTTCCTATTTAAAACTAAATACTTACCTGTAAAATAAACCCTAATATAGCTACAATATAACAAATAATTATATTGTAGCTATTTTAGGATTTATATTTATTTTACAGGCAACTTTGTATTTATTTTAACTAGGTACAATAGCTATTAAATAGTTATTTACTATTTAATAGCTACCTAGTTAAAATAATTACAAAATTACCTGTAAAATAATTCCTAACCTAAGTTACAATTAAACCTAACACTACACTATCAATAAATAAATTAAATCAATTAATTACAAGTACCTACAATTAAATAAACTAAACTAAATTACAAAAAAAAAAAATACTAAATTACAAAAAATAAAAAAAGATTACAAGAATTTTAAGCTAATTACACCTACTCTAAGCCCCCTAATAAAATAACAAAGCCCCCCAAAATAAAAAATTTCCCTACCCTATTCTAAATTAAAATAGTTAACAGCTCTATTACCTTACCACTAAGTCATCTTGAAACAGGAAGTAGTTATTATATAATACCATTCTTAACAAACTCTCAAAGAACAGTATTTGAGTTCTTTGAGAGTTTGTTAAGAATGGTATTATATAATAACTACTTCCTGTTTCAAGATGACTGGTTTCTCCAAATAAGAGGCACAGCCATGGGGTCCAACGTCGCCCCAGCATATGCCAATATATTCATGAATAGTGTTGAAGAAAAATTTGTATATGAAAATGAGTTGTTCATTAAGTATGGAGCGTCATGGTGGCGCTTCATAGATGATATATTTGGCGTATGGTGGGGTGACGTTGGTACCCTAGTGGCATTTGTTGATGAACTAAATCTGGCTGTTAATAATTTAAAATTCACATTAACCTTCAGTGAAGAAAAGGTGGTATTCTTGGACACAGTAATACATATTGATAAGGAAACTTGTAATTTTAAGATTGATTTACACCGAAAGGAAACACACAGAAATACTTTACTAAGGTATGAGAGCTTCCATAATGAACCCTTAAAAAATTCCCTACCACGTAGCCAATTTAAAAGAGTGAAAAGGATAGTCAATGAAGAATCACTAGTCAAGAATAGACTTCAAGAAATGGGGGATAAATTCATACAAAGGGGATACCCTGTGAAATTGATTGAAAGTGAGATTAAAAGGGTTCAGGAGCCGGAGGAGAAAGGAATTAGTGTTTCTAAGAAAGAGAATGAAGAGAGGGTAGTGTGTGTAACTCAGTTTAACCCCATCAATAGAGAAATTAGAAACATTATATCCAGACACTGGCACATTTTGAAAAATTGCAATATGGATGTTGTATCCTTTAAAAACCCACCAATGATGGCATACCGCAGGGTTCAAAACCTGGGGGACATTCTAGTTAGAAATGATTTAGGATCTAGGAAGAAACAGAAATACATAACTAAAAAGAGTTATGGAACCTTTCCATGTTTGGGCTGTGCAAGCTGTAGTGCAGTTATTAAAGGGACAGAATTTCAACATCCCCAAACGGGGAAAAAATTTAGCATTAACAGTTTCTATACGTGTGACTCATCCTATGTCGTATACCTCATTAAATGCCCGTGTTCCAAAATCTATATCGGTGAGACCACCAGAAGGGTACGAGATAGGATGAGTCAACACAGATCCAATATCAGATGTGGGGACCAAGAAGCCCCTGTATCATGTCACTTCTTGAGTGCAGGCCACAATATAAGTCAGTTAAGGTGGCAAATAATTGATGGAGTGGATAATTTAAGAAGAGGGGGCAATAGGGAAACCATATTAAAACAAAAGGAGTCATACTGGATATATAAATTGGATGCTCTAATTCCTAAAGGCATTAATAGAGAACTGGACCTTAAAGTGTTTCTGTAATATATACTTATGTAGTATAAAAAATTGCAATAGTCCTTAGATAATGAATTACATTGTAAAAATCAAGTATTGGTAAGAAATTATATGTATTTTAACAACATATGAATAGGTAAATTGTATATTGTTTTTAACTTTACTTATGTGTTTAACATTGTAATAATTTTTGTAACCACTAGGTGGTAGTGTTAGGTGATAGAAATCACTTTGTAACATTATACATGGGGTTAATATGTAGGCCTATAAATGTACCTCAACAGATGAGGCTCATTAGCATGATTAAGGGATAACATCCCGAAACGTTGCTGCCTATCTACTTTGTACCTGCATGGGATAAAGATGTCTCAATAAAGCATTGAAAACTTACAGTGGTGCTGTGGATTTTCTATTTTTCTACATATTATCGAGGCTGACAGTCCCTCTCACCACCTGCACCTGTGATACTGTGGAGCTGTACACTGTTCATGTGTATTCTTCACTATTAAAATAAGGCTGTAATGCCCTAGAAGGTTATTGACTTTTATGTGCCTATTGCATTATACAGTCTGCAGTGTTCTGATCTAACAACTAAATATTGAACTGCTTCAATTTGATGTAAAAGTCATTTTGTATTCCATCCTAGAATCTACATCAGCAGACAAGCGGAATCTTTATTCAAAACAACCAGAAGTCATTTTCATTGAAATTCTTACAGCTTACAAAAAAATGTGCAACTATTAAATGGTTGTTTATAACATGCAAAGTAAATTGTACAGAGGTTCATAAAAAGTTCACAGAACATGTGTTCTTCAGTGCATGTTTTTCATCTTTTTTAAACCTATATCAGAACAAAAACACAAGGTGTAGAGAGAAAGCATTGTCATATGGTGTAATGAGCAGTGAATAAATACTTTTTATTGAACTGAAAAATATATATGGTCCCAACTAAATTACCCACCATGTGGTGCTTTGCATCTTTCGCTGCACAAATGAATTCCATGTATCAAAGCAAAATGTAAAGAAAATAAGAAAACAAAATACCAGATGTATGTGAAAAAGCAAGGATGGAATATATAATGCTGGTTCCTATCTATCTATCTATCTATCTATCTATCTATCTATCTATCTATCTATCTATCTATCTATCTATCTATCTATCTATCTATCTATCTATCTATCTATCTACCTGTCTCTATCTATCTATCTATCTATCTATCTATCATCTATCACCTCACTATCTATCTATCTATCTATCTATCTATCTATCTATCTATCTATCTATCTATCTGTCTGTCTCTATTTATCTATCTATCTATCTATCTATCTATCTATCTATCTATCTATCTATCTATCTATCTATCATCTATCTATCTATCTATCTACCTGTCTCTATCTATCTATCATCTATCTATCACCTCACTATCTGTCTGTCTGTCTGTCTGTCTGTCTGTCTGTCTGTCTCTATCTATCTATCTATCTATCACCTCAGTCACTATCTATCTATCTATCTATCTATCTATCACCTCACTATCTACCTATCTATCTATCTATCTATCTATCTATCTATCTATCTATCTATCTATCTATCTATCTATCTATCTACCTGTCTCTATCTATCATCTATCTATCTATCACTTCACTATCTATCTATCTATCTATCTATCTATCTATCTATCTATCTATCATCTATCTATCACCTCACTATCTGTCTGTCTGTCTGTCTGTCTGTCTGTCTGTCTGTCTGTCTGTCTGTCTCTATCTATCTATCTATCTATCTATCTATCACCTCAGTCACTATCTATCTATCTATCTATCTATCTATCTATCTATCTATCTATCTATCTATCTATCTATCACCTCAGTCACTATCTATCTATCTATCTATCACCTCACTATCTATCTATCTACCTACCTATCTATCTATCTATCTATCTATCTATCTATCTATCTATCTATCTATCTATCTATCTATCTATCTATCTATCTATCTATCTATCTATCTATCTATCTATCTATCTACCTGTCTCTATCTATCATCTATCTATCTACCTATCTATCTATCTATCTATCTATCTATCTATCACTTCACTATCTATCTATCTATCTATCTATCTATCTATCTATCTATCTATCTATCTATCTATCTATCTATCTATCTATCATCTATCTGTCTGTCTCTATCTATATATCTATCTATCTATCTATCTATCTATCTATCTATCTATCTATCTATCTATCACCTCAATATCTATCTATCTATCTATTACCTCACTATCTATCTATCTATCTATCTATCTATCTATCTATCTATCACCTCACTATCTATCTATCTATCTATCTATCTATCTATCTATCTATCTATCTATCTATCTATCATCTATCTATCTACTTTATCTATCTTTCTATGAAGTACCTTGAAGGGGGCACATGATGCTAGAACAATTTCTGTCTATGGACTTTTTTGGGCTGAAAATTGATTTGGTAATTATAACAAGTTTACATCTCTTAACCATTTATGATTTATCCCAAGAGTGTCTGTGTTTTGTACTGAACTCATTATATACCCCTAGTTATGTACCTGGTGCTTCAAAGTGTGGTGAGCTTTGCAAATAATTGATTATCATAATTAACTCTTTATCTATCAACTATCTACCAAATGGATTGGAATTGCTTAGCAAACTAAGTAAAACATTGCCCATGCTTAATACAATGGGGTAGATTTATTAAGCAGCCGATGCTGCTTCCTACCACCAATGTTTCCGTCATGCCTGAAATGTAAGTTAAGAAGCCGCGGTCTTTTAGGTAGTGAACTGAAATCATCACGATACGATACGATCAGGATGATTCACGGCCCTTGCTAGTGAGCAGGGGGTAGCATTGCACACGCATTTCACTAGAAATGCTTGTGCAATGTTAAATGCTGACAGAGTATGCTGTCGGCATTTAGCGAGGTCGAGCAGACATGATTCGCTACAGCAAATCATTCCGCTCGACCTATGGTAAATCTTCCACAGTGTTTGCACATGCCAAACTATTGTGGATCTGAATGAGGGTACGTTTGTATGTGTTAGTTTTGTTTTCACAATAAATGACAGGAATAAGCAATATTGGGTTAACAGAGGTGGACAATTGGCATGAGATACAGAGACACTTGACTCATAGTAATTGGTTTATACTTCAAAATATATCTAACACTCCAAGCAAGTAAGTTTAAGATATTTAATTTCTCATTATTTAGTCAGGACATTCTGAAATTTCATGAACAGACCTATTACTGTCATAATAAACCACAATATTTATGAAAGCTGCTGTTGCATAAATAGTAAAGCTGTGGTCTAAAATATGTACTATGATCTTAACTATGAAAAATGCTCTAAGGTCAGTGAAGGTTGGAGGTTGCAACAAGTGTGCTGTATAGAAGAACCACAATTGTGTAATTGTCTAAGGAAAAATCTACAGAACCTTTAGTCATCGGGAATATTGCTGCTTTTAATTACCTTTAGGTTGACAGCTCCCTGGGGATAATGGTTGACCACACGTGCTGGGAAGAAAGCAGAAAAATGTACAAGGTACTAAAACTCAAAGGTGTGATTTATATAAAAATGTAAAAATCAATATAGCAGTTTTCCCAAATCTAATAAAGTCAGTGGCTTTGGTAAGTCAACATTTGAGGTAAAAGTTCTACTCAACGTATTTCAAAGATTACATAAAATTAGGACCTGTTAAGCACATCTATTAAACTCATTTTTTTTCCCTTGATGCATCTCAGTCTCTCAGTATTTGTACATTTTCCATTACAGTTTCGGAATTTAACAAGATGTATGTAAAGATAAGAGGGAAAATTAGTTCCATACAGTTGCTGAAAAACACTTAGTGGTAGGGTATGAAACAGTTGGAAAACCCGAATAATATTAGAAATAATTATATTTTGTGCCAACCATAACCCAAAGTCTTAATAACTTTTTAATACTGGATAAAGTGTATGTATCACAAATTTATTGGCAAAAATAGAGGGTTAGATTACAAGTTGCGAGTTAATGATAGCGATAAGCAGTATCAGTGGACCACACTTAGCAAGCAACTTGATATAGCAAGTCCATTGTGAAACTGATTTAGCCGAGAAGTAAAAGCACAACTGACATTGCTATAGTGCAACCTATGCTTTCAATTGATATCGTGTACGCTTTAAATATCGCTCATATTAGAAATTGAAATGTATAGGTAGCGCTGGACCAGATACAAAAATTGCACTAGAATAATTAGTGCGACTTGAGACCAAGGCCTCTATTTATCAAGCCGTCGACTTTCTTGCATTCAATGGCCCCAATACGCTCGCCTAAGATCGACTAACATCGCCGCCGCTGACCTGAATGCGCTCTCCAAAATGATCAAGAAAGCTGTCAAAAAGCAGCGCACCAAGTATGGAGCGATGAGCAGTGGACTGTTGTTAACTAACAGTCATCGATCTCGCTGCTCTTCGGCTTATTCGCAGCTTTCTTGCTATACTGTCACTAAGCACCCACACTATACTATACTGTTTTACCCCCTAAACCGCCACTCCCGGAGCCCACCGCCATCTACATTATATTTATTAACCACTATCCTGCCGCTCCCGGACCCCGCCACAACTAAATAAAATGTTTAACCCCTAAACCGCCGCTCCCAGAGCCCACCGCCACCTACCTACATTTATTAACCCCAAATCTGCCGCCGCCAACGTCACAGCCACTATATTAAATGTATTAACCCCTAAACCTGTCTAACCCTAACCCCAACACCCCCTTACTTAAATATCATTTAAATAAATCTAAATAAAATTACAATTAATAACTAAATAATTCCTATTTAAAACTAAATACTTACCTATAAAATAAACCCTAAGATAGCTACAAAATAACTAATAGTTACATTATAGCTAGCTTAGGATTTATTTTTATTTTACAGGCAACTTTGTATTTATTTTAACTAGGTACAATAGTTATTAAATAGTTATTAACTATTTAATAACTACCTAGCCAAAATAAAGACAAATAAAATAAAACCTAACCTAAGTTACAATTACACCTAACACTACACTATAATTAAATAAATTAAATTAATTAACTACAATTACCTACGATTAAATACAATTAAATAAAATTAACTAAAGTACATAAACAAACACTAAATTACAGAAGTTAAAAAAATAATTAGAAGAATTTCAAACTAATTACACCTAATCTAATCCCCCTAATAAAATAAATAAGCCCCCCAAAATAATAAAAATCCCTACCCTATACTAAATTACAAATAGCCCTTAAAAGGGCTTTTTGCTGGGCATTACCCCAAAGTAATCAGCTCTTTTACCTGTAAAAAAAGAAATACAACCCCCAACATTAAATCCCACCACCCACACACCCAACCCTACTCTAAAACCCACCCAATCCGCCCTTAATAAAACCTAGCACTAACCCCTTGAAGATCACCCTACCTTGAGCCGTCTTCACCCAACCGGGCCTAAGTCCTCAACGAAGCCGGATGAAGTCTTCATCCAACCGGGCAGAAGAGGTCCTCCAGACGGGCAGAAGTCTTTATCCATGCGGCATCTTCTATCTTCATCCATCTGACGAGGAGCGGCTCTATCTTGAAGACATCCAACGCGGAGCATCCATCCAGACCGACGACTACCCGACGAATAACTGGTCCTTTAAATGACGTCATCCAAGATAGCGTCCCATCCTATTGGAACAGCCAATAGAATGCAAGCTCAATCCTATTGGCTGATAGAATTTTTCCTACCTTAATTCAGATTGGCTGATAGAATTCTATTAGCCAATCGGAATTCAAGGGACGCTATCTTTGATGACGTCTTTTAAAGGACCAGTCATTCGTCGGGTAGTCGTAGGTCTGGATGGATGCTCCGCGTAAGATGTCTTCAAGATGGAGCTGCTCCTCGTCGGATGGATGAAGATAGAAGATGCCGCATGGATGAAGACTTCTGCCCGTCTGGAGGACCTCTTCTGCCCGGTTGGTTGAAGACTTCGCCCGGCTTCGTTGAGGACTTAGGCCCAGTGATCTTCAAGGGGGTAGTGTTAGGTTTTATTTTGGTGGGATTGGGTGGGTTTTAGAGTAGGGTTGGGTGTGTGGGTGGTGGGTTTTAATGTTGGGGGGTTTGTATTTCTTTTTTTACAGTTAAAAGAGCTGATTACTTTGGGGCAATGCCCCGCAAAAAGCCCTTTTAAGGGCTATTTGTAATTTAGTATAGGGTAGGGATTTTTATTATTTTGGGGGGCTTTTTTATTTTATTAGGGGGCTTAGATTATGTGTAATTAGTTTAAAATTCTTGTAATTATTTTTTATTTTCTGTAATTTAGTGTTTGTTTGTTTTTTGTACTTTAGTTAATTTTATTTAATTGTAGGTAATTGTAGTTAATTGATTTAATTAATTTAATTATAGTGTAGTGTTAGGTGTAATTGTAACTTAGGTTAGGATTTATTTTACAGGTAAATTTGTATTTATTTTAACTAGGTAGCTTTTAAATAGTTAATAACTATTTAATAACTACTGTACCTAGTTAAAATAAATACAAAGTTGCCTGTAAAATAAAAATAAACCATGAGATAGATGCAATGTAACTATTAGTTATATTGTAGCTAGCTTAGGGTTTATTTTATAGGTAAGTATTTAGTTTAAAATAGGAATAATTTAGTTAATTGTAGTAATTTTATTTATATTTATTTAAATAATAATTAAGTTAGGGGGTGTTAGGGTTAGAGTTAGACTTAGGTTTAGGGGTTAATTAATTTAATATAGTGGCGACGGTGTAGGGGGGCAGATTAGGGGTTAATAAATGAAATGTAGGTGGCAGTGGGCTCCAGGAGCGGCAGTTTAGGGGTTAAACAATGTATTTAGTTGCGGCGGGGTCCGGGAGCGGCGGTTTAGGGGTTAAACAATTTATTTAGTTGTGGCGGGGTCCGGGAGCGGCGGTTTTGGGGTTAATAAGTTTATTAGAGTGGCGGTGGGCTCCGGGAGCGGAGGTTTAGGGGTTAATAAGTATAATGTAGGTGGCGGCGGTGTAGGGGGGGCAGATTAGGGGTTAATAAATATTATGTAGGTGGCGGCGGTGTAGGGGGGGCAGATTAGGGGTTAATAAGTGTAATGTAGGTGTTAAGATTACTGCAGCTTTTACTGTATCTTTGCACTAACCTTGTCTCATAATTATATGTTAGAAGTGCTGCAGCTTTAAGCTCAGCTCAACACACCCTCTGGGTGTGTCTGGGTCTCTGTGACATCATCAGACATCATCAGAAGCCATGTTAGTTTTTACTGATGAACCTGTTAGTGAATAAGCCATGTGGTTGTAGCTGAATAAAAGGTATCTAAAGTTCTTGCTGCAGAGTCTTCATGATATGTGCAAGAGACATCACACACAAGGTAACAGCACACAATTGAATGTTCTTATCCTGACTACACAGAGAACATAACAGCTGGCGATGAGGATCTGTGGTCTGACCCTATAATGGCACTTTTTGGCACCTTACCTGTGTTTGCAGCAGACACAGACAGATGGGACACATGGATTGAACAGTTTGAGCTATATTGTACAGCAAATAACATAGGAGCTGATAAGCAAGTGGCTGTGTTTCTGACAACTATGGGCTCAGCAGCTTACACTACATTAAGGGACATTCGCTCACCAGATAAACATAATGCTAAACCTCTGTCTGACCACTACCTACCTAAGCCTCTGGAGATATCAGAAAGCGGCGGTGGTGTAGGGGCGGGCAGATTAGGGGTGTTTAGACTTGGGGTACATGTTAGGGTGTTAGGTGTAGACATTTACCATAGGAATCAATGGGATATCGGGCAGTAGCGAACATAAGCTTTCGCTGCTGTCAGACTCCCATTGATTCCTATGGCATCCACCGCCTCCAGGGTGGCGGATTGAAAACCAGATACGCTGGGCCGGAATAGTGCTGAGCGTACCTGCTAGTTCTTTGATAACTTTCAAAAGTAGTCAGATTGTGACGAACTTGCATTCGGAGCATCTGTAGTGACGTAAGCATCGATCTGTGTCGGACTGAGTCCGGCGGATCGTATGTTACATCACTAAATTCTACTTTTGCCGGTCTGTAGCTAAGAGGAATCAGGCTCGCCACAAATACGCTGCGGAATTCCAGTGTATTTGCGGTTGACAGCTTGATAAATAGAGGCCCAAAAGTGTAAGGGATAAAGAAAAAATTCACAAAACACATCCATTTTAAACTAAACTATTACACTGAGGGTTTAAAGGGGATAAGGGAACATCTCCAATTTACAGTATATATATATATATATGTGTGTGTGTTTATGTGCTTATGTATACATGTGCATGTATGTGTATTTAGGTGTTTATATGTGAAAATATATATATGCACACATACATACATATATGTATATATATATATATATATATATATATATACAAATACGTTTGAACATTTCCCAGTCAAATACCTTGAAACACACAATATCATTTTAAATCAATTTTAATAAGTTTTAATGTGTTTTCAATAGAAATACTTATGTTCTTCGCTTAGAAGAAATTTTTTATTTTTTTATTTTTACTTATCCCTTTTGCTGAAGTTAAACAAATAGGGCGCTGTTAGCACTTAAGCTAAAAAATAAAATTAAAAAATGAGCGCGCCATCTGTAATCTTTTATATATATAATATATATATCTATGTGTGTGTATGTGTGTACATATGTATTTATGTATTTATATGTGTAAATATGTATTTACAGACATGTATACACATATAAACACATAAATACATATGTACACACATATAGATAGATAGACATATATATATACAGTATATACGTATATATATATATATATATATATATATATATATATATATATATATATATATATATATACAAACTCAATTGCAGAATCCGCCCTCCTGGGTCAGCCACCTGTACTGCCACTCCAATATTATATGCAACACACTAACAGTGAAGTCACAGGATTTTTTTCAAAGATAAGTAAAATTTAATTGTATATATATATATATATATATATATATATCTTACACAACCTTAGCTTTCCCTGTAAGGTACCAATTGCAGGTGCAATGGCTGTCGACACATTGAGAAAAATTACCCCCAGCTCACCTAGGTGTAAAAGAGGAAAAGGAGCCGTTTGAGACCTATTTCCCATTGCAATTTTAAAACTTACAAATAATACAAGTGTCTCATGTAGAATAGCTGCACGTATGTTCTTATGGATATATCAGTATGTATTTGAATATAAAATATATGCAAGCCCATATCTATAAAATTCAAACTAGACCGATGCCTAGGGCAGCAATACGTTACATATATTAATAAAGAGGAAACTATAATTCTAATAAAAATAGTATTTCTCTTTAGAGGTGTTCACAGGTAAGGAGCGTAGATTGTAAATTGTATAGCGTAAGGTTGGGTTACCATAGCAACTAATTGATTGTCAAGAAATTCAACATCGATGCAAGCGTTAACACAACGTTAACTTACATCTACACAAAAAGAGCGACTGCACGCAATGCACAAACTATTTAAATGGAATCTGGTACTAAAAATACTTTAAGCTGTCAGCAACTCCGGTAGCTTATGGCTATAAGCCCATTGTCTTGTTAATATTTCTCTGTAATAGTTATATATATTTTTACCACGTTTTTTTCTGACAGGTAAATTTCAAAAACTGGTTTTACTGAATCTAGGCCAGTATTAATATTAAGTTGTCCTTACATGAAGCTTCTGTTTAACTTCATGGGTTACATTTTAGATAGATATGTTCATTTTTTGAGTTTAATTTTAATATCGTTAGCACATAAACCCACTGTATTCTGGCTTTTGTACTTGAGTGAAAACTTCTAAAATTCTATTGGTTGTTCAAATCAGCCAATAGAATTTCATTAGCTGTCATCCTATTGGCTTATTTGAACAGCCAATAGGATTTCAGTAGCTCTCATCCTTTCCAAAATCAAATCAGCAAGTAGGAATGCAAGGGACACCATCTTGAATCTCGTACCTTGCATGGAAGATTCAATGTACGGTGGTGACCGTATGAAGAGGATGCTCCGGCCGGATGTCTTCAGGATGGACCTGCTCCTTGCCGCTGGGATGAAGATAGAAGATGCTGCCTGGATGAAGATAGAAGAGGCTGTCTGGATGAAGACTTCTTGCCGCCTGGGTGAGGACTTCGCCGCCTGGATGAAGATAGAAGAGGCCGCTTGGATGAAGACTTCTCGCCGCTTGGATGAGGACTTCACCGCCTGGATGAAGATCGTTCAAGTGGGACTTCAAAAACTGTGGATCTTCGGGGGTAAGTTAAAGGGTTTTTTTAAGGGTTTTTTTGGGTGGTTTTTTTTTTTAGTTTAAGGTTTGGGCTTTTCGTAAAAGAGCTAAATGCCCTTTTCAGGGCAAAACAAAAGAGCTAAATGCCCTTTTAAGCGCAATGCCCATAAAAATGCCCTTTTCAGGGCAATGGTTGGGTAAGGGTTTTTTTAGATAGTTTTTTTTTTATTTTGTGGGTTTGGGGGGTGGGGGTTTGTAATGTTAGTAGGTCTTTGTAATTTTTTTTTTTTAGGTAAAAGACCTGTTTATCTTAGAACAATGCCCTGCAAAGGCCCTTTTAAGGGCTATTGGTAGCTTATTCTTGATTAGGTTTTTTATTTTGGGGTGTTTTTTAAAAAAATGGGTATTAGAATAGGAATAATTTTTATTATTTTTGATAATTTGTTTGTTATTTTGTGTAATATATATTGTTTTTGTTTTGGGGTGGGTTTTTATTTTTAGATTAGGGCATGGACATTTCATAAAAGAGCTGAATGCCCTTTTAAGGGCAGGAAAAAGAGCTAAATGCCCTTTTAAGGGCAATGCCCATACAAAATGCCCTTTTCAGGGCAATGGTTAGGTAAGGGTTTTTTTAGATAGTTTTTTTTTTTATTTTGTGGGTTTGGGGGGTGGGGGTTTGTAATGTTAGTAGGTCTTTGTAATTTTTTTTTTTAGGTAAAAGACCTGTTTATCTTAGAACAATGCCCTGCAAAGGCCCTTTTAAGGGCTATTGGTAGCTTATTCTTGATTAGGTTTTTTATTTTGGGGTGTTTTTTAAAAAATGGGTATTAGAATAGGAATAATTTTTATTATTTTTGATAATTTGTTTGTTATTTTGTGTAATATATATTGTTTTTGTTTTGGGGTGGGTTTTTATTTTTAGATTAGGACATGGACATTTCATAAAAGAGCTGAATGCCCTTTTAAGGGCAGGAAAAAGAGCTAAATGCCCTTTTAAGGGCAATGCCCATACAAAATGCCCTTTTCAGGGCAATGGGTAGATTAGGTTTTACTTTATTTTTATTTTGTGGGTTTGGGGAATGGGGGTTTGTATAAAGTTAGGGGGTGTTTGTTTTGTTTTGTAGCAAAAGAGCTGTTAACTTTAGGGCAATTCCCCACAAAAGGCCCTTTTAAGGGCCCTTGGTAGTTTATTCTAGATTAGGCTTTTTTTATTTTGGGGTGTTTTTTTTTTACAGGGTATTAGAATAGGAATACTTTTTATTGTTTTGTATAATTTCGATTGTTATTTTTTGTAATGGTAGGTTTTTTATTTTTAGTAATTTTAGTGTTTGTTATTTTTTGTGATGGTAAGTTTTTTATTTTTTTGTAATGTTAGGTTTTAGTTTAAGGCAGGTTAGGTTTTATTTTACAGGTAAGTTTGTATTTATTTTATTTTTTTTTTATTGTTTTTTTATTATTACAAGAAAAAAAAAGTGATTACAAAAAAGAAAAAGAAAATCAGAAATTAATACATACACAAAACCTTATAAAGGATTACAAATTCTTATAAAAATGAGGACCTTACAAGAATTTATATATTCTAATTATACCATGAACCTAAATAGGGTGGGACACACTAAACAAAGCCCATAAAAAAAAACCTACCCCTAGAACTATAAAACTATTTCCCTTCTCTCTCTCCGCTTCCCACCCGACTCTTGTTCTAGCTGTATTTCTGCTAGTCCACCCCTTATCCGTTTTAGGTGATTTTGTATAGGAACTCTTCCCAATAGAAACGTATCGACTGGAATACAAGTTCTCTTTTAGATTTTAGATAGGATTATTCCTCCAATATCAGAAGCTCATTAATTCCTAAAAATATTGATTCTTTATCGGGAACGTATATTTTTTTCCAGTCCCTCGCTAACATGGATTTCATGCCATTTAATACATACATTATAAGTTTAGCTCTAAGTTTATATATACCTTTTATAGGCTTATTTAATATAGCAGTATATACGTCTAGTTGTAGATCTTTTTTACCACTGATCTCTTGAATACACTTTGAGATTGTTCCCCAAGAATCTTTGAACATGGGGCAATCCCACCATACATGTTTCATGCTACCTACCATACCGCACCCTCTCCAACACTGGTTTGAGGCATTGGGATAGATGCTGTGTAATCTGGACGGGATTAGGTACCATCAAGTAAGAATTTTATAATTTAACTCTTGAATATTAGAGGAAGATGATGAGCTAGCTGTCCTAGACAATATCTGTCGCCAGTTCATATCTTCTAATTGTTCCCCTATTTCCTTTTCCCATTTTTGTATGTATATATTTTAATATCCTCAGATGTAGTTAAAAGTTTACAGCTAAATGAGATATTACCTTTCTTTCACCTAGATTTAGAGTTTTGCGTTAGCCGTCAAAAGCAACGTTAAGGGGTCCTAACTCTGCTTTTGGCCGCCCGCTGGTATTTAGAGTCAGGCAGGAAAGGGTCTAACGCTCACTTCCCAACTGCGATTCCAGGCTACCGCAGATCCCCTTACGCCAATTGCGTATCCTATCTTTTCAATGGGATCTGCCTAACGCTGGTATTTGGAGTCTTGGGAGAAGTGAGCGGCAGACCCTCTACCGACAAGACTCCTACCGCCAAAAAAAGTCAGTAGTTAAGACTAAAGAGCTTTATGGGCTAATGCCGGAATATAAAGCTCTTAACTACTGTGCTACTGTCATATTCAGTCCATTCACCTACTTCTCCAACCTATCCTTTCTATAGACTGCTCTTCAACTACTAACAGGAACACCTCCCACTTATTCCCTATATAGTTACACAAGTTCTATTGTGCAGTGCTTGGTTATTTCTCACTCAAGCTGGAGACGATATCGCAACTTCTCCTGTGGATTACCCATACAGCTTTCCTGCTCTCACAACCTCTCCGCCCTTTCACGGAACTAGCGGTGACGTCACACGCATAGACTCACGCCTACTGAGACCGGAGCGCTCCGTGCACTCGATACTCACAAACAATCAGCAGTTACTGAGGCTATACAACAAACTGACCTCTTTCAACTGTGACCTAACTTTACGCTGAACTCGGTAAGTTACAGCTGAATCACCAATTACGCTTGTTACCTCTGTGTATTGAATTGTTTAGTCACACTATCACTGAGCTTATCCTGAACTGCCTGAACTCAATGTTCCTATGCACACTTAAACCCTGTTAGGTGTAATACCAGTTACATTTACCTAATGAATAGATGTTATCAGTATCTATCTAATGTTACTTATACTAAGTCTTTTGCAATTGCTACATTACCCGCTATTACGGTACAGAGGTACAGTACTGGGTAGAGCTAACAGCTCACCTGTCCCATCTGCTGACTATCTGAACCTTATATTAATGTGATGTGTACTACTTGATACTGCTTTTCATGCTGCCTCCGATTTCCTACTGCAGAATCACTTTTACACCTCTCAACATCACTTTTAAGCTGCAGTTGTGGTCTTTTACTCACGTTCCCTTTTATTTGCAGGGATTTCTGAGTTATATAAAAATCTGCCTGACAGCTACAAAGTCCACTAACACCCATAAACTACCTATGTACCCCTAAACCGAGGCCCCCCCCCCCACATCGCCGCCACTATAATAAAAAATGTTAACCCCTAATCTGCCGACCGGACACCGCCGCCACCTACATTATACCTATGAACCCCTAATCTGCTGCCCCTAACATCGCTGACACCTATATTATATTTATTAACCCCTAATCTGCCCCCCCAACATCGCCGCTACCTTACCTACACTTATTAACCCCTAATCTGCCGACCGGACCTCGCCGCCACTATAATAAATGTATTAACCCCTAAACCGCCGCACTCCCACCTCGCAAAAACTAGAATAAATAGTATTAACCCCTAATCTGCCCTCCCTAACATCTCCGCCACCTACCTACAATTATTAACTCCTAATCTCACGCCCGCAACGTCGCCGCTACTATAATAAATTTATTAACCCCTAAACCTAAGTCTAACCCTAACCCTAACACCCCCCTAACATAATTATAATTTAAATTAAACGAAATAATATTCCTAAAATTAACTAAATTATTCCTATTTAAAACTAAATACTTACCTATCAAATAAACCCTAATATAGCTACAATATAAATAATAATTACATTGTAGCTATTTTAGGATTTATATTTATTTTACAGGCAACTTTGTATTTATTTTAACTAGGTACAATAGCTATTAAATAGTTAATAACTATTTAACAGCTACCTAGTTAAAATAAATAATCCTATGGGGATATCGTGCACAAGCACGTTTTGCCAGCTTACCACTACAGTAAGCAACGCTGGTATTGAGGGTTGAAGTGGAGCTACATTAGGCTCAATGCACCCTTTTTTGAGCCTAACGCAGCCCCTCAGACAACTCTAAATACAAGCGTTGTTGGAAGGGTGCGTTGGCAAAAAAGCAGCGTTAGCTACCGGCTTTTTACCGACAAAACTCTAAATCTAGCCGATAGGAATTTCTGCCTGGCAAGCTTTTTCAAAGGTAGTAAGTTGTCTTACTAAATTTATCTTTCCTGGGTGTCCTTCCAAATAGTCATGTAGTTGCATATATTTCAGCCATTTTGAATATATGCCATCTGCAAGGTTCAGTAACTCCTGTTGAGGCTTTAGTTTGCCCTTTGCAATAAAATTATTCAATGCTATTGTTTGACACGATTTTTGCTTGCTAAGGCGGTTATAAGTAAGGCCCCCTTGAAATTCAGCATTACTAATAATTGGTAATAATGGAGAAAGGATAGTTGAAATGTTGGGATGTGCTGATGTAATTATGTCCCATTGTTTAAAAATATAGCTAATCATTGGGAATTCTTTTATACTTAAAGGCCTCCCTTCCACTGATGTCCATATTAGTTTATTTAGTGGTTGCTGTGCCACTAAATTATTCTCCAAAGATATCCACGCTTTGTTCTTGTAATTAATGTGCCAGTCTAATATTCTTTGAAGTGTTATGGATCTATAGTAATTCCTAATATCCAGGACCCCCAGACCACCATTTCTCCTTGACATATACAAAATCAAAGCTTTAATTCTGGACTTTGTATGGTTCCAGATAAAGGAATTAATCATTCTTTGAAGATTGGCACAGTAAGAACATGAAAGTCTGATGGCACTGTCTGAAATATGTCTAAAATACGTGGGAGGACATTCATTTTTATAGAATGAATTCGACCTAACCATGATAAGGGTTTGGATTGCCAGGCTTTCAGATCTTCAAGGAGATCACTAACTAATTTAAGATAGTTGTCAGAAAAGAGTTGGTTATCCTCTGATGTCAGATATACCCCCAGATATTTTAACGAGGTCTCTTTCCACGTATAAGAACTATGTGATTTACATTCCTGAACTTGCTTAAATGACATTGAGATCTTAATAGCTTCTGATTTGTTCTTATTACTATGGAAATTTGAGTATCTTCCAAATTCCTGAATAACCGGATCAAGGTTTTTGATAGATCTAATTGAGTCCGTAATCATTAGAAGTACGTCATCGCCGTATAAAGATATTTTATACTCTTGATTCCCTATATTTATCCATTATATCTTTATATTGGTAAGGTATTATTGGTCTATCTAGCCAGTTCAAATATAGAGATATCAAAGAGTGGTCCGTCCATTAAATATTATGAATTTTAGCCTCTTGTACTTGGGAATAGCTATTTTGATCTACCCAGAGGTAATCAATATGAGAATAAGAATTTTGAGGGGCCGAATAATAGGTATAGTCCCTTTCTGATGGATGCAGTGATCTCCAAGAGTCCAATAGGGACAAGGTGAGAAGATAGGATTTAACCGATTTAATTATATGTTTGGAGATGTTACTTTTGGATTTAGAGCAATCTATTAAGGATTCTAGCGTGAGATTGAAATCTCCCCCAATAATTAAAGTACCTTTGTAAACGTCTAGTATCTGGTTAATGATTTTCTTAAAAAATAACTTTTGTCCTCTATTAGGTGCATATATGTTCATTAGTGTGACTGGTCTGTTATAGAGCAGTCATACTAGGCCAATATATCTACCCTCTTTGTCTTTTTCCATATGAATAAGTTGGAAAGGAATTTCTCTTTGAAACAATATACACAGCCCATTTATTTTTTATGTGTTAGTACTCTGATACATGGTGTTGTAGTAATTATTTGTGAATTTTGGTTCTCTATCTTTAGCAAAATGTGATTCTTGAACAAATACAATGTCACCTTTCTCTTTAGAGAAACTATGTAATGCTATATTACGTTTTTGTGGTATATTAAGACCCTTTACATTTTGGGATATTATCTGTATCTTTCTTATCTCCATTTAAGGCTTATCAGTTATGGACCATGCATCGTGATTTGAAGCATAAGGGGTTGAGACCCAGAGAGAGAGAAAAGGGGAGTGGAAAAAACAAAACAAAAACCCATACAACACAATATCGCATCCCACACAAACCTATAGTCGGGAAAATAAAATCGAAAAACCCATTCCCTCCCTAAGGCAACCCTATGAGAATATAATTAACATAGAGAAAAGAATAAGCAGTCAATACCCTGGTTTGTCAAATTGAATGTAAATTATAACTCTGCTTTGACTCCTTATCCCTTTCTCTCTTACTTTTATCTTTTACCCTACACTTTTCCCCTCTTCTACTCCTTTTCCTATTTTTCTTTTTTTTCCCCTTCCCCTTCTTCCCTTATTTCTCTTCCTTCCCATTCTTCCTCTTCATTCTTCTTTTTTTATTTCACAGGTAAGTTTGTATTTATTTTAACTAGTTAGTTAGTAAATAGTTAATAACTATTTACTAACTAGTCTACCTAGTTAAAATAAATACAAGCTTACTTGTAAAATAAAAATAAAACCTAAGCTAGCTACAATATAACTATTAGTTATATTGTTGCTAGCTTAAGTTTAATTTTACAGGTAAGTATTTAGTTTTAAATAGGAATTATTTAGTTATTAATTGTTAGTTTAATTTAGGTCTATTTTAATTATGTTAAAGTTAGAGGGTGTTAGGGTTACATTAGGGTTAGGGGTTAATATATAGTTTAAATTAGGTTGTTGCGAGGTGGGGGCTGGCAGTTTAGGGGTTAATAGGTTTATTTAGTGGCAGTGATGTGGGAGGCCAAAGGTTTAGGGGTTAATAACTTTATTTAGTAGCAGTGATGTTGGGAAGCCGCGGAATAGGGGTTTATAGATTTATTATAGTGTGGGCGATGTAGGGGTGCAGGGGAATAGGGGTTAATAACGTTAGTAAAGTGGCGGCAATGTTGGGGGCGGCAGATTAGGGGTTACTAGCTTTATTTATGTGGCGGCGATATCGGGAGCGGAAGATTAGGGGTTAATAACATTTTGAAGGTGGTGTCGATGTTGGTGGCGGCAGATTAGGGGTGTGTACTCGGGTTTATGTTAGGGTGTTAGATTTAACCATAACTTTTTTTCACCATAGACATGAATGGGGCTGCGTTACGGAGCTTTTCATTCCGCGATCGCAGGTGTTAGTTTTTTTTCTATCCCGCTCTCCCCATTGATGTCTATGGAGAAAGCGTGCATGAGCACATCAAAACAGCGCTTGTATTGTGTGCGGTATGGAGCTCAACATAGCTATATCGCACGCACAAGCTGGCTGTTTGAAAACTTGTAATGGCTGTGCTATAGGGGTTCAATAACGCAACTTTTGTTGTGTTTGTTAATTTCCCTATAGCGCGCATAACTCATAATCTAGCTGATTGGCAATTTTGAAGCAATATTAGGACTCAAAAACAGATTTTGCAGTGTTTTTAAATGCTACATCTAAAATACAGGCTCCATTTAAGCTTTAGGTTTACAGACTAATAATGGAATAATGTAGTAGACCAAACCCTAGTCCTGATTTTATTTCTAACCCCTAACCCTAGCCCTACCACGGTTCTAGTACTAACACTAGCTCTACCATGATTCTAGTACTAACCCTAGCCCTACCATGATTCCAGTACTAACCATAGCCCTACCATGATTCCAGTACTAACCTTAGCCCTACCATGATTCTAGTACTAACCCTAACCCTACCATGATTCCAGTACTTATCTTAGCCCTACCATGATTCCTTTACTAAACTTAGCCCTACCATGATTCCAGCACTAACTTAAGCCCTACCATGAATCTAGTTCTAACCCTAGCCCTACCATGATTCAGGTACTAACCCTAGCACTACCATGATTCCAGTACTAATTTTAGCCCTACCATGATTCAGGTACTAACCCTATCCCTACCATGAGTCCAGTACTAATTCTAGCCCTACCATGATTCCAGTACTAATCCTAGCCCTACCATGATTCCAGTACTAACCCTAAACCTACCATGAATCCAGTACTAACCCTAGCCCTACCATGATTCCAGTACTAATCTTAGCCCTACCATGATTCCAGTACTAACCCTAGCCCTACCATTATTCCAATACTAATCCTAGCCCTACCATGATTCCAGTACTAACCCTAGCCCTGCCATTATTCCAGTACTAACCCTAGCTCTACCATGATTCTAGTACAGGTATACCTCACTTTACAGCACTTCACTTTAGAGTGCTTCGCTAATACAGCGCTTTGTGGAGGTGAAGTTCAACCTCCAGAGATTTTGAAACAGTGCTGTAATCATCATGAGATTGCATGAAAAGTGACTAGCACCATTTTGTTATTGGCTTTGTCTACAGCATTACAGTGCAATCGGTGTCTCAGTGCTGTAGTCTGGCAAATTTTACTACAGTAATTGCCACTATTTTACAGGTACATCATTTATTGAATACTAATTGAATAATGTGCTGTGTTAAACTAAACGTAGCACTATTGCACCCCAATATATGTTAGTTCAAACATGGTTTCAAGTTTTTAAACACACTTGCAAGTAAAAAGAAAGCTAAAACTGCCTTTTTTCACTTTAAGGCGGTTTTCATTTTACAGGGGGGCTCCGGTCCCTAACCAGCTGTATGAGCGGGGTATACCTGTACTAACCCTAGCCCTACCATGATTCCAGTACTAATCCTAGCCCTACCATGATTCCAGTACTAACCCTAGCCCTACCATGATTCCTGAACTAATCCTAGCCCTACCATGATTCCAGTACTAACCATAGCCCTGCCATGATTCCAGTACTAACCTTAGCCCTACCATGATTCCAGTACTAATCCTAACCCTACCATGATTCTAGTAGTAACCCTAGCCCTACCATGATTCCAGTACTAACCCTAGCCCTACCATGATTCCAGTACTAACCCTAGCCCTACCATGATTCCTGTACTAACCCTAGCCCTACCATGATTCCAGTACTAACCATAGCCCTGCCATGATTCCAGTACTAACCTTAGCCCTACCATGATTCCCGTACTAATCCTAACCCTACCATGATTCTAGTAGTAACCCTAGCCCTACCATGAATCCAGTACTAACCCTAGCCCTACCATGATTCTAGTACTATCCCTAGCCCTGCCATGATTCCAGTACTAACCCTAGCTCCACCATGATTCCAGTACTAATCCTAGCCCTACCATTATTCCAATACTAACCCTAGCCGTACCATAATTCCAGTACTAACCCTAGCCCTACCACAATTCTAGTACTAATCCTAGCCCTACCATGATTCCAGTACTAATCCTAGCCCTACCATGACTCCAGAACTAATCCTAGCCCTACCACGATTCCAATACTAACCCTAGCCCTACCATGATTCCAGTACTAACCTTAGCCCTTCCATGATTCCAGTACTAACCTTAGCCCTACCTTGATTCCAGTACTACTCCTAGCCCTACCTTGATTCCAGTACTAATCTTAGCCCTACCATGATTATAGTAATAACCCTAGTCCTACCATGATTCCAGTACTAACCCTAGCCCTACCATGATTCCAGTACTAACCCTAGCCCTACCATGATTCCAGTACTGATTCTAGCTCTACCATGATTTTAGTACTAATCTTAGCCCTACCATGATTCCAGTACTAACCCTAGCCCTACCATGATTCCAGTACTAACCCTAGCCCTACCATGCTTCCAGTACTAATCCTAGCCCTAACACCAAACTAAATTCTAACACTAATCCTAATCTTACACTGACTACAATAAAGTCATCACTGTTGTTGAGATTAGATTAAAGGTAACATAGTGTAAGATCTTGCTACATAGAAGACCCTACTCCAAATGTTGTTGAATTTCACACAGGCCACCATTTATGATAAAGTGGGAAGACAATGGGTTCCATTTAGCAAGTTGCAATAGCAGTTTTGGGGCACCAACATTTCAGGTTCGCATAAGCAAGCCTGAAATGTTAGTTAAGTGCTACTTAACCTCTTCACCACCTAAAGTGGGGCAGATTTCAATCATTCAATCATTTAAATCAGATCCATGACAGTGAACCTCGTCCGCCCACCTGATAATAAATGGCGCCCAATGTTTCTAGGCATGGAACCCCTCTTCATGCATTCAGGGGCCTCTGCCACCTGCAGTTATGTTTGCACACCCAATTGGCACAATAACAGGGCTTTTGTTAATGAATGAGTCTTAGGTAGCAGAGAGGTTATGACGCAAGGGTCTACAGACCACTGTTAACTTACGGTTGCATGCTCACAAGATGGAGCGTGCACTGCAATGGCTTCTAAGGTTCATCCCCAGCATGATAAACTGAGCCCATTGTGTAAATGATTTTGAGAACCAATATCTCAAAAAATAATTCTACTCAAATAGAATATATAATTGTAATTCTTTGTAATGCTTTGAAGTCCTCTCTGGCTGCAAATGAGTTAAAAACCACCTAAACCTACTTGTTAAAATAACACAGCATAGTTCTGAAAATGTCTTTGAACCTCAAAATGGGAAACACATTGATTCTCAGTTGTATCAGTAAAATAGCAAAAAACGGGGGTTATAGTTTGCATAATATATTTATCTTGGAAATCCTTATTCTATTCAAACTCTTCAAGAATCTGAGTGCTGAAAGTTACACTAAATAAACAGCACTTTTAGTAATGAAATAAATTCTTTATAACAGTCAAGCAAGAAGGGTTGACATGGCTTTCAGATAGCTTGTTTTTATTAAAAAAAATTCATTCAGCAAATCAGTATTGTCTGTGTTTTTTGGATATGAAGAGTATGAGGAATAGTGAGCAGTCTATGTGAATATTTATTTAGTCTGTCTGCCTGCAGCAAAGAAAAATAAAATGCTTAATAAAAGATATCCTTTTGTGGATAATCTAGCAAATTTTCAGATTTTAAAAAAATAAAGGTGAAGGGACTTTCTGCAATAAAAGGTGGCCGCTATTTATTATGGAATTAACATAAACCAGCAGGAATATTTCCGAAACATATAGTTAACTTTTGGCTAGATAACGAGTTGTGCGTTAGGCTTAAAAAGCAGTGTTGGCCGGTCCTAACGCTGCTTTTTAACGCCCGTTGGTATTACAGGTACAGGCTCACCGCTCACTTTTTTGGCCAGACTTGGAAATACCGCAAATCTACTTATGTAAATTACGTATCCTCTTTTTTCAATGGGACTTGCATAGCGCCGGTATTACGAGTCTGACAAAAAGTGAGCGGTAGACCCTCTCCTGTCAAGACTGGTACCGCATTTTAAAGTCAGTAGTTAAAAGTTTTACACTACAACGCTGTAGCAGAAAACTCTTAACTAAAGTGCTAAAAAGTAAACTAACACCCATAAACTACCTATTAACCCATAAACCGAAGCCCCCTACATCGCAAACACTAAAATACATTTTTTAACCCATAATCTGCCGAACTGGACATCACCGCCACTATAATAAATATATTAACCCCTAAACCGCCGCACTCCCACATCACAAACACTAGTTAAATATTATTAACCACTAATCTGCCGTCCCTAACATCGCCGACACCTACATACATTTATTAACCCCTAATCTGCAGCCCCCAATGTCGCCACCACTATATTAAAGTTATTAACCCCTAAATCTAAGTCTAACCCTAACAGCCCCTAACTTAAATATAATTTAAATAAATCAGCCAATCGGAATTGAAGGGACGCCATCTTGGATGACGTCACTTAAAGGAACCGTCATTTAGTAAGAAGACTTCGTTGGAAGAGGATGCTCCGCGACGGATGTCTTGAAGATGGATCCGCTCTGCGCCAGATGGATGAAGATAGAAGAAGACTTCTGCCCGTCTGGAAGACCACTTCGCCTGGCTTGGATGAAGACTTCTCCCGGCTTCGTTGAGGACTTCAACCCGGTTGGATGAAGACTTCTCCCGGTAAGGTGGTCTTCAAGGGGTTAGTGTTAGTTTTTTTTTAAGGGGGTATTGGGTGGGTTTTAGAGTAGGGTTGGTTGTGTGGGTGGTGGGTTATAATGTTGGGGGGGGGATTTGTAATTTTTTTACAGGTAAAAGAGCTGTTTACTTTGGGCCAATGCCCCACAAAAGGCCCTTTTAAGGGCTATTTGTAAATTAGTGTAGGGTAGGGATTTTTTTTATTTTGGGGGGCTTTTTTATTTTGTTAGGGGGATTAGATTAGGTGTAATTAGTTTAAAAATCTTGTAATTTGTTTATTATTTTCTGTAATTTAGTGGGGGGGGGGGTTGTACTTTAGATAATTTTATTTAATTGTATTTAATTGTATTTAATCTAGGGAATTCATTTAATTATAGTGTAGTGTTAGGTGTAATTGTAACTTAGGTTAGGTTTTATTTTACAGGTACTTTTGTATTTATTTTATCTAAGTAGTTATTAAATAGTTAATAACCAATTAATAACTATTCTACCTAGTTAAAATAAATGCAAACTTGCCTGTAAAATAAAAATAAACCCTAATCTAGATTCAATGTAACTATTAGTTATATTGTAGCTAGCTTAGAGTTTACTTTATAGGTAAGTATTTAGTTTTAAATAGGAATTATTTAGTTAATTAAGAATATTTATTTAGATTTATTTAAATTATATTTAAGTTAGGTGGTGTTAGGGTTAGACTTAGGTTTAGGGGTTAATACATTTAGAATAGTGGCGGTGACGTTGGGGGCGGCAGATTAGGGGTTAATAAATGTAGGTAGGTGGCGGCGATGTTAGGGACGGCAGATTAGGGGTTAATAATCTTTAACTAATGTTTGCGATGCAGGAGTGCGGTGGTTTAGGGGTTAATATGTTTATTATAGTGGCGGCGACAATGGGGGCGGCAGATTTGGGGTTAATAAATATAATGTAGGTGTCGGCGATGTTGGGGGCAGCAGATTAGGGGTTCATAAGTATAATGTAGGTGGCAGCGTAGTCCGGAACGGCAGATTAGGGGTTAATAATATAATGTAGGTGGCGGCGATGTTGGGGGCGGCAGATTAGGGGTTAATAAGTGTAAGATTAGGGGTGTTTAGACTCGGGGTTCATGTTATGGTGTTAGGTGTAGACATAAATTTTATTTCCTGCGTTAAGGAGCTTTACGCTGCTTTTCTCTTGTTAAGTGTATCCAGTCCACGGATCATCCATTACTTATGGGATATTAACTCCTCCCCAACAGGAAGTGCAAGAGGATTCACCCAGCAGAGCTGCTATATAGCTCCTCCCCTAACTGCCATTCCCAGTCATTCTCTTGCACCCAACGAATAGATAGGATGTGTGAGAGGACTGTGGTGATTATACTTAGTTTCATACCTTCAATCAAAAGTTTGTTATTTTATAATAGCACCGGAGTGTGTTATTCCTTCTCTGGTAGAATTTGAAGAAGAATCTACCTGAGTTTTTCTATGATTTTAGCCGGAGTAGTTAAGATCATATTGCTGTTTCTCGGCCATCTGAGGAGAGGTAAACTTCAGATCAGGGGACAGCGGGCAGATTAATCTGCAAAGAGGTATGTAGCAGCTTATTATTTTCTGACAATGGAATTGATGAGAAAATTCTGCCATACCGATATAATGTAAACTCAGCCTTAAATGCAGTAGCAGCAACTGGTATCAGGCTGTCATGTATGTATATTTTACACTTCAGTATTCTGGGGAATGGCACTTCACTGGAATTATACTGTATGCATAAAACTTTAGCCTAATTTGCAGGGACTAGCAACAGGCTTTTTAATAACACTCAATTTATTAATGTTAAACGTTTTTTGCTGGCATGTAAAATCGTTTAATTTTCTGAGGTACTGGGTGAAAAAATGTTTTGGGCACTATTTTTTTTCCACTTGGCAGTCGTTTTATTTAATTTATGACAGTTTACTGATCTCTCTCACTGTTATGTGTGAGGGGGAGATTCAGTCAGAAGTTTATTGTCTTCCCTGCATGATCCGGTTCATCTCTACAGAACTCAGGGGTCTTCAAAACTTGTTTTGAGGGAGGTAATCACTCACAGCAGAGCTGTGAGATTGTAGTTGACTGTGATAAAAAAAACGTTTATTTCTGTATTTATTTATTTTTATTTTTTTTCTGCTATCAGGGTTAGTTATCCTTTGCTAATGGGAGCAATCCTTTGCTAAAATTGTGTTTTTTACAAAGATTTGATGCTATAACTTTTCAGTTTATTAATTTTCAACTGTCATAACTTTTTCTGTGCTTCTTATAGGCACAGTACGTTTTCATTTTATAGTAAATTACTTGAAAAGTATTTCCAAGTTGCTAGTTTATTTGCTAGTGTGTTAAACATGTCTGATTCAGAGGAAGATATCTGTGCTATATGTGCTAAAGCCAAAGTGGAGCCCAATAGAAATTTATGTACTAACTGTATTGATGCTACTTTAAATAAAAGTCAATCTGTACAAATTGAACATATTTCACCAAACAACGAGGGGAGAGTTATGCCGACTAACTCGCCTCACGTGTCAGTACCTGCATCTCCCGCTCGGGAGGTGCGTGATATTGTAGCGCCGAGTACATCTGGGCGGCCATTACAAATCACATTACAGGATATGGCTACTGTTATGACTGAAGTTTTGGCTAAATTACCAGAACTAAGAGGTAAGCGTGATCACTCTGGGGTGAGAACAGAGTGCGCTGATAATATTAGGGCCATGTCAGACACTGCGTCACAATTTGCAGAACATGAGGACGGAGAGCTTCATTCTGCGGGTGACGGTTCTGATCCAAACAAACTGGATTCAGATATTTCAAATTTTAAATTTAAGCTGGAAAACCTCTGTGTATTACTAGGGGAGGTGTTAGCGGCTCTGAATGATTGTAACACAGTTGCAATACCAGAGAAAATGTGTAGGTTGGATAAATATTTTGCGGTACCGGCGAGTACTGACGTTTTTCCTATACCTAAGAGACTTACTGAAATTGTTACTAAGGAGTGGGATAGACCCGGTGTGCCGTTCTCACCCCCTCCGATATTTAGAAATATGTTTCCAATAGACGCCACCACACGGGACTTATGGCAAACGGTCCATAAGTTGGAGGGAGCAGTTTCTACTTTAGCTAAGCGTACCACTATCCCGGTGGAGGATAGCTGTGCCTTTTCAGATCCAATGGATAAAAAGTTAGAGGGTTACCTTAAGAAAATGTTTGTTCAACAAGGTTTTATATTGCAACCTCTTGCATGCATTGCGCCTGTCACGGCTGCAGCAGCATTTTGGTTTGAGTCTCTGGAAGAGACACTTGAATCAGCTCCATTAGATGAGATTACACACAAGCTTAAAGCCCTTAAGTTAGCTAACTCATTTATTTCAGATGCCGTAGTACATTTAACTAAACTTACGGCTAAGAATTCCGGATTCGCCATTCAGGCACGCAGAGCACTGTGGCTAAAATCCTGGTCAGCTGACGTTACTTCTAAATCTAAATTGCTTAATATACCTTTCAAAGGGCAGACCTTATTCGGGCCCGGGTTGAAAGAAATTATAGCTGACATTACAGGAGGTAAAGGCCATGCCCTGCCTCAAGACAGAGCCAAACCTAAGGCTAGACAGTCTAAATTTCGTTCCTTTCGTAATTTCAAAGCAGGAGCAGCATCAACTTCCTCTGCACCAAAACAGGAAGGAGCTGTTGCTCGCTACAGACAAGGCTGGAGACCTAACCAGTCCTGGAACAAGGGCAAGCAGGCCAGGAAACCTGCTGCTGCCCCTAAGACAGCATGAATCGAGGGCCCCCGATCCGGGAACGGATCTAGTGGGGGGCAGACTTTCTCTCTTCGCCCAGGCTTGGGCAAGAGATGTCCAGGATCCCTGGGCGTTAGAGATCATATCTCAGGGATACCTTCTAGACTTCAAATTCTCTCCCCCAAGAGGGAGATTTCATCTGTCAAGGTTGTCAACAAACCAAATAAAGAAAGAGGCGTTTCTACGCTGCGTACAAGATCTTTTATTAATGGGAGTGATCCATCCGGTTCCGCGGTCGGAACAAGGACAAGGGTTTTACTCAAATCTGTTTGTGGTTCCCAAAAAAGAGGGAACTTTCAGGCCAATCTTGGATTTAAAGATCCTAAACAAATTCCTAAGAGTTCCATCGTTCAAAATGGAAACTATTCGGACAATTTTACCCATGATCCAAAAGGGTCAGTACATGACCACAGTGGATTTAAAGGATGCTTACCTTCACATACCGATTCACAAAGATCATTACCGGTATCTAAGGTTTGCCTTTCTAGACAGGCATTACCAGTTTGTAGCTCTTCCATTCGGATTGGCTACGGCTCCGAGAATCTTCACAAAGGTTCTGGGTGCTCTTCTGGCGGTACTAAGACCGCGAGGAATTGCGGTAGCTCCGTACCTAGACTACATTCTGATACAAGCTTCAAGCTTTCAAACTGCCAAGTCTCATACAGAGTTAGTACTGGCATTTCTAAGGTCGCATGGATGGAAGGTGAACGAAAAGAAGAGTTCTCTCTTTCCACTCACAAGAGTTCCCTTCTTGGGGACTCTTATAGATTCTGTAGAAATGAAGATTTACCTGACAGAAGACAGGTTAACAAAGCTTCAAAATGCATGCCGTGTCCTTCATTCCATTCAACACCCGTCAGTAGCTCAATGCATGGAGGTGATCGGCTTAATGGTAGCAGCAATGGACATAGTACCCTTTGCACGCCTACATCTCAGACCGCTGCAATTGTGCATGCTAAGTCAGTGGAATGGGGATTACTCAGACTTGTCCCCTACTCTGAATCTGGATCAAGAGACCAGAAATTCTCTTCTATGGTGGCTTTCTCGGCCACATCTGTCCAGGGGGATGCCATTCAGCAGGCCGGACTGGACAATTGTAACAACAGACGCCAGCCTACTAGGTTGGGGCGCTGTCTGGAATTCTCTGAAGGCTCAGGGACAATGGAATCAGGAGGAGAGTCTCCTACCAATAAACATTCTGGAATTGAGAGCAGTTCTCAATGCCCTTCTGGCTTGGCCCCAGTTAACAACTCGGGGGTTCATCAGGTTTCAGTCGGACAACATCACGACTGTAGCTTACATCAACCATCAGGGAGGGACAAGAAGCTCCCTAGCAATGATGGAAGTATCAAAGATAATTCGCTGGGCAGAGTCTCACTCTTGCCACCTGTCAGCAATCCACATCCCGGGAGAGGAGAACTGGGAGGCGGATTTCTTAAGTCGTCAGACTTTTCATCCGGGGGAGTGGGAACTTCATCCGGAGGTCTTTGCCCAAATACTTCGACGTTGGGGCAAACCAGAGATAGATCTCATGGCGTCTCGACAGAACGCCAAGCTTCCTCGTTACGGGTCCAGATCCAGGGATCCGGGAGCGGTTCTGATAGATGCTTTGACAGCACCTTGGACCTTCGGGATGGCTTATGTGTTTCCATCCTTCCCGATGCTTCCTCGATTGATTGCCAGAATCAAACAGGAGAGAGCATCAGTGATTCTAATAGCGCCTGCATGGCCACGCAGGACTTGGTATGCAGATCTAGTAGACATGTCATCCTGTCCACCTTGGTCACTACCTCTGAAACAGGACCTTCTGATCCAGGGTCCCTTCAAACATCAAAATCTAATTTCTCTGAAGCTGACTTTGAACGCTTGATTTTATCAAAACGTGGTTTTTCTGAGTCAGTTATTGATACCTTAATACAGGCTAGGAAGCCTGTTACCAGAAAGATTTACCATAAGATATGGCGCAAATACTTATATTGGTGCGAATCCAAGAGTTACTCATGGAGTAAGGTTAGGATTCCGAGGATATTGTCTTTTCTACAAGAAGGTTTAGAAAAGGGTTTATCCGCTAGTTCCTTAAAGGGACAGATTTCAGCTCTGTCCATTCTTTTACACAAACGTCTGTCAGAAGTTCCAGACGTTCAAGCTTTTTGTCAGGCTTTAGCTAGGATCAAGCCTGTGTTTAAAACTGTTGCTCCACCATGGAGTTTGAACTTAGTTCTTAATGTTTTACAGGGGGTTCCGTTTGAACCCCTTCATTCCATTGATATCAAGTTGTTATCTTGGAAAGTTCTGTTTTTAATGGCGATTTCCTCGGCTCGAAGAGTCTCTGAGTTATCTGCCTTACATTGTGATTCTCCTTATCTGATTTTTCATTCAGACAAGGTAGTTCTGCGTACTAAACCTGGGTTCCTACCTAAGGTGGTCACTAACAGGAATATCAATCAAGAGATTGTGGTTCCATCTTTGTGTCCTAATCCTTCTTCAAAAAAGGAACGTCTGCTACACAATCTAGATGTAGTCCGTGCCCTGAAATTTTATCTACAGGCAACTAAGGATTTTCGACAAACGTCTTCCCTGTTTGTCGTTTATTCTGGTCAGAGGAGAGGTCAAAAAGCTTCGGCTACCTCTCTCTCCTTTTGGCTTCGTAGCATAATACGGTTAGCCTATGAGACTGCTGGACAGCAGCCTCCTGAAACAATTACAGCACATTCTACTAGAGCTGTGGCTTCCACTTGGGCCTTTAAGAATGAGGCTTCTGTTGAACAGATTTGCAAGGCTGCAACTTGGTCTTCTCTTCATACTTTTTCCAAATTTTACAAATTTGACACTTTTGCTTCTTCGGAGGCTGTTTTTTTGGGAGAAAGGTTCTTCAGGCAGTGGTTCCTTCCGTATAAAGAGCCTGCCTGTCCCTCCCGTCATCCGTGTACTTTAGCTTTGGTATTGGTATCCCATAAGTAATGGATGATCCGTGGACTGGATACACTTAACAAGAGAAAACATAATTTATGCTTACCTGATAAATTTATTTCTCTTGTAGTGTATCCAGTCCACGGCCCGCCCTGTCACTTTAAGGCAGGTAATTTTTCCATTAAACTACAGTCACCACTGCACCCTATGGTTTTCCTTTCTCTGCATGTTTTCGGTCGAATGACTGGTAATGGCAGTTAGGGGAGGAGCTATATAGCAGCTCTGCTGGGTGAATCCTCTTGCACTTCCTGTTGGGGAGAAGTTAATATCCCATAAGTAATGGATGATCCGTGGACTGGATACACTACAAGAGAAATAAATTTATCAGGTAAGCATAAATTATGTTTTTTGCAGGTGTTAGACTTTATTTCACCCGGCTCTCCTCGTTGATTCCTATGGGGAAATCGTGCACGAGCACGTTACACCAGCTCACCGCTAACGTAAGCAGAGCTGGTATTGGAGTGCGGTAATGAGCAAAAGTTTGCTTAACGCTCACTTCTTGTCTGGTTTGTAAAAACTCGCAATACCAGCACTGTCTGTAAGTGAGCGCTGAGCATAAACTGCTCGTTAGCACCACACAGCCTCTAACGCAAAACTCGTAATCTAGGTGTTTGATTTGAAATGAAGGCAGTGGAATTAAAAACAAAAATAAATTTAACATTTTCAAGATAAATATTATAATTTTGATCTCTGGTTAATTTTATGAGCGCTAATTGCTACCCCGAGCTTGCCTGCTTACTTGTGCACAATAAATAACCAGCCATTAAAGTTAACCAGAGGTCTGACCTCTTCTAAAAAAAATAAAAAATGTCTTCTATTTGCCCCCTAAAAAACAGCACTGAAAAGTGCCTTTACATTGTAGTTTATTGGGACTGTGTGTAATTACTCAAAATATACTGTAGATGTATATGCTTATATACATAAATATTTATGTGTTAATATGTGTATATATACACATAGAAACTCATAAATATATTAAAAAAAAGTACCAGCACAACACAAAAATTGTCAAATTACCCATAGGTCGGCGGAGTAGGAAAACTTAGATATCACCGCCTTCCTGTGCATGAAGAATCCAAAAAGATAAATTGCAAAGAAAAACAAGACAAAATAGCGATTCTTAACCAGCACTAGGGTGTAGAAAAAAAAATATTCTTAGGGTAAAAGAATCACAATGAGAATCCAGGTATGCTTACAAAGAAAAAAGAAAAACATTTTGGCATCTATTTATCAAAGCGTCAACTTTCTAGCATTCGACGGCACCAATACGCTCGCCTAAGATCGCCTAACATCGCTGCTGCGAACCTGAACAAGTTCTCCAAAGTTACCAAAAAAGCTGTCAAAAAGCTGCGCACCAAGTATGGTGCGATGAGCAGCGGACTGTTGCTAACTAACAGTCATCGATCTCGCTGCTCTTCAGCTTTTTTTCAGCTTTCTTGGTACCCTGTCACTAAACACCCACACTATAGTATATTGTTAACCCCCTATACCACAGCTCCCGGACCCCGCTGCAACTTTAATAAATGTATTAACCCCTAAACCGCCGCTCCCGGAGCCCACTGCAACTCTAATAAAGTGTTTAACCCCTAAACTGCCGCTCGCGGACCCCGCCACAACTCTAATAAAGTGTTTAACCCCCAAACCGCCGCTCCCGGACCCCGCTGCTAATCTAATAAAGTGTTTACCCCCTAAACCGCCGCTCCCGGAGCCCACCGCCACCTACATTATACTTATTAACCCCTAATCTGCCCCCCTACACCACTGCCACCTACTTTATACTTATTAATCTTATCTGCTGTCCCGACACCGCCGCCACCTAAAGAAAATGTATTAACCCCTATCCCGCCGCTCCCGGACCCCGCCACAAATAAATAAACTTATTAACCCCTAAACAGCGGCTCCCGGAGCCCACCGCCACCTACATTATACTTATTAACCCCTAATCTTCCGCCCCCTACACTGCCGCCACCTACATTATATTTATTAACCCCTAATCTGCTCCCCCTACACTGCCGCCACCTTCCCTAACACCCCCTAACTTAAATATAATTAAAATACATCTAAATAAATATTCCTATCATTAAATACATTATTCCTATTTAAAACTAAATACTTACCTATAAAATAAACCCTAAGATAGCTACAATATAACTAATAGTTACATCGTAGCTATTTTAGGGTTTATTTTTATTTTACAGGAAAGTTTGTATTTATTTTAACTAGGTACAATAGCTATTAAATAGTTATTAACTATTTAATAACTTCCTAGTTAAAATAAATACAAATATACCTGTAAAATAAAACCTAACCTAAGTTACAATTACACCTAACACTACACTATAATAAAATAAATTCCCTAAACTAAAAACAATTAAAAACAATTATCTAAAGTACAAAAACAAACAAACACTAAATTACAGAAAATAATAAAATAATTACAAGTTTTTAAAACTAATTACACCTAATCTAATCCCCCTGATAAAATAAAAAAGCCCCCAAAATAATAAAAAGTCCTACCATATACTAAATTATGAATAGCCCTTAAAAGGGCCTTTTGTGGGGCATTGCCCCAAAGTAATCAGCTCTTTTACCTGTAAAAAAAAGTACAATACACCCACCCCCAACATTAAAACCCTTCACCCACACACCCAACCCTACTCTAAAACCCACCCAATCCCCCCTTAAAAAAACTAACACTAACCCCTTGAAGATCACCCTACCTTGAGAATTCTTCACCCAACCGGACCGAAGTCCTCCACGAAGCCGGCAGAAGTGGTCCTCCAGACGGGCAGAAGTCTTCATCCAGACGGCATCTTCTATCTTCATCCATCCTGCATGGAGCGGGTCCATCTTCAAGACATCCTACGCAGAGCATCCTCTTTTAATGATATCTGATGACTGAATGAATGTTCCTTTAAATGACGTCATCACCCTACCTTGAGAATTCTTCACCCAACTGGGCCAAAGTCCTACACGAAGCCGGCAGAAATGGTCCTCCAGATGGGCTGAAGTCTTCATCCAAGCCGGGCAGGAGAGGTCCTCCAGACGAGCAGAAGTCTTCATCCAGGCGTCATCTTCTATCTTCATCCATCCTGCGCAGAGCGGGTCCATCTTCAAGACATCCGACGTGGAGCATCCTCTTCTAACGACATCCGACGACTGAATTAATGTTCCTTTAAATGACATCATCCAAGATGGCGTCCCTTGAATTCCGATTGTCTGATAGAATTCTATCAGCCAATCGGAATTAAGGTGGGAAAAATCCTATTGGCTGATGCAATCAGCCAATAGGATTGAACTTCAATCCTATTGGCTGATCCAATCAGCCAATAGTATTGAGCTCACATTCTATGCAATCAGCCAGTAGGATTGAGCTTGCATTCTATTGGCTGATTGGAACAGCCAATAGAATGTGAGCTCAATCCTATTGGCTGATTGGATCAGCCAATAGGATTGAAGTTCAATCCTATTGGCTGATTGCATAAGCCAATAGGATTTTTCCTACCTTAATTCCGATTGGCTGATAGAATTCTATCAGCCAATCAGAATTCAATGGATGCCATCTTGGATGACGTCATTTAAAGGAACATTAATTCAGTCGTCAGATGTCGTTAGAAGAGGATGCTCCGCATCAGATGTCTTGAAGATGGACCCGCTCCTCGCCGGATGGATGAAGATAGAAGATGCCGCCTGGATGAAGACTTCTGCCCGTCTGGAGGACCTCTTCTGCCCGGCTTGGATGAAGACTTCTGCCCGTCTGGAGGACCACTTCTGCCGGTTTTGTGGAGGACTTCGGCTCACTTGGGTGAAGACTTCTCAAGGTAGGGTGATCTTCAAGGGGTTAGTGTTAGGTTTTTTAAGGGGGATTGGGTGGGTTTTAGAGTAGGGTTGGGTGTGTGGGTTTTAATGTTGGGGGGTATTGTACTTTTTTTTAACAGGTAAAAGAGCTGATTACTTTTCGGCAATGCCCCGCAAAGGGCCCTTTTAAGGGCTATTCATAACTTAGTATAGGGTAGGGCTTTTTATTATTTTGGGGGGCTTTTTATATTATTAGGGGGATTAGATTAGGTGTAATTAGTTTAAAAAACTTGTAATTTTTTTATTATTTTCTGTAATTTAGTGTTTGTTTGTTTATGTACTTTAGATAATTGTTTTTAATTGTATTTAATTGTATTTAGATTAGGGAATTTATTTAATTATAGTGTAGTGTTAGGTGTAATTGTAACGTAGGTTAGGTTTTATTTTACAGGTACTTTTGTATTTATTTTAACAAGGAAGTTATTAAAAAGTTAATAACTATTTAATAACTATTGTACCTAGTTAAAATAAATACAAACTTGCCTGTAAAATAAAAATAATCCCTAAGCTAGCTACAATGTAACTATTAGTTATATTGTAGCTATCGTAGGGTTTATTTTATAGGTAAGTATTTAGTTTTAAATAGGAATCATGTAGTTAATGCTAGGAATATTTATTTAGATTTCTTTAAATTAAATTTAAGTTATGGGGTGTTAGGGTTAGACTTAGGTTTAGGGGTTAATAAATTTAATATAGTGGCGGTGGTGTAGGGGGGCAGATTAGGGGTTAATAAACATAATGTAGGTGGCGGCGGTGTAGAGGGCGGAAGATTAGGGGTTATTAAGTATAATGTAGTTGCCGGTGGGCTCTGGGGGTGGCGGTTTAGGGGTTAATAAGTTTATTTAGTTGCGGCGGGGTCCGGGAGTGGCGGGATAGGGGTTAATAAATTTATTTAGGTGGCTGCGGTGTTCGGACAGCAGATTAGGCATTAATAAGTATAAAGTAGGTGGCAGTGGTGTGGGGGGGGGCAGATTAGGGGTTAATAAATATAATGTAGGTGGCTGTGGGCTCTGGGAGCGGTGGTTTAGGGGTTAAACACCTTATTTAGTTGCGGCGGGGTCCGGGAGCGGCAGTTTTGGGGTTAATAAGTTTAAAGTAGGTGGCGGCGGTGTAGGGGGGGCAGATTAAGGGTGTTTAAACTCGGGGTACATGTTAGGGTGTTAGGTGTAGACATTCCCATAGGAATCAATGGGATATTGTGCAGCAGCGAACATAAGCTCTCACTGCTTTCCGACTCCCATTGATTCCTATGGCATCTGCCGCCTCCAGGGCGGCGGATTGAAAACCAGGTACGCTGGGCCGAAAAAGTGCAGAGTGTACCTGCTAGTTATTTGATAACTAGCAAAAGTAGTCAGATTGTGCCGAACTTGCGTTAGGAACATCTGTAGTGACGTAAGCATCGATCTGTGTCGGACTGAGTCCGGCAGATCGTATGTTACGTCACTAAATTCTACTTTTGCCGGTCTGAAGGGTTTGATAACTAAGGCGAATCAGGCTCGCCACAAATACGCTACGGAATTCCAGAGTATTTGCGGTTGACGGCTTGATAAATAGATGCCTTAGTATACACACAAAAATACAATAAATGGCAACCTGTCAGAAGTGCGAATCAGGTCCGACAGACATCGCTGAATTTGGAGAGCAATACGCTCTCCGTATTCAGCATTGCACCAGCAGCTCACAATAGCTGTTGGTGCAACACTGCCCCATGCAGACTCGCGGCCAATCGGCCACCAGCATGGGATGTCAATCAACCCGATCGTACTCGATCGGGTTGAATCCAGCGATTCCTGTTCACCTCATCAAAGAAGGCAGACAGGTTTATGGAGCAGCGGTCTTTAGACTGCTGCTTCATAACTGGTGTTTCTGGCGAGCCTACTGGCTCACCAGAAACACGGGGCCTCAAGCTCCATTCGGAGCTTGATAGATAGGCCCCATACAATTATTAATTATGTTGCCACCGAAATTGTTATATACATTATTTACATTCAGCTAGATTACGAGTTTTGCGTTATGAGTGGCTCGGTAATAACTTGCAAGTTATTGCCACCGCTCACCTTTAGCGCTGCTATTACAGGTTTGCAAAAACCCGGCGTTTGCGGGCAATATGGCTGCCTTGAGCTCCATACCGCACACAAATACCAGCGCTGCTTTGAGCTGCTGTTACGTGCTCGTGCACGATTTCCCCATAGACATCAATGGGGAGAGCCGGCTAAAAAAAAGCCTAACACCTGCAATAACGGAGCGTAAAGCTCCGTAACGCAGCCCCATTTATGTCTATGGGGAAAGAAAATGTATGCTTAAACCTAACACCCTAACATAAACCCTGAGTATAAACGCCCCTAATCTGCCGCACCCGACATCGCCAACACCTACATTATATTTATTAACCCCTAATCTGCTGCCCCCAACGTCGCCGCCACCTACCTACACTTATAAACCCCTAACCTGCCGCCCCCAATGTCGCCGCCACATACATAAATTTATTAACCCCTAATCTGCCGCCCCCAACATCACTGCCGTGACTATACTAAAGTTATTAACCCCTAAACCTCTGGCCTCCCACATCACTAACACTAAATAAATATAATAACCCCTAAACCTAACCCTAAGTCTAACCTTAACCCTTACCCCCCTAATTTTAATATAATTAAAATAAATCTAAATAAAACTTAGTATTATTACCTAAATAATACCTATTTAAGACTAAATACTTACCTGTAAAATAAACCCTAAGCTAGCTACAATATAACTAATAGTTACATTGTAGCTATATTCGTTTTTATTTTTATTTCACAGGTAAGTTTGTATTTATTTTAACTAGGTTGATTAGTTAGTAAAAAGTTAAAAACTACCTAGTTAAAATAAATACAAATTTACCTGTAAAATTATACCTAACCTGCCTCACACTTACACCTAACATTACAATAAAATTAAATAAATTAAAAAAATACATTTATCTAAATTACAAAAAATAACAAACACTAAATTACACAAGAAATTATCAAAAATAAAAACGAATTACTCCTAATCTAATAGCCCTATCAAAATAAAAAAAGCCCCCTCAAAATAAAAAAACCTAGCCTACACTAAACTGCTAATAGCCCTTAAAAGGGACTTTTGCAGGGCATTGCCCCAAAGCAATCAGCTATTTTACCTGTAAAAAAAAAATACAAACAACTCCTTAACAGTAAAACCCACCACCCACACAACCAACCCCTCCAAATAAAAACCTACCTAAAAAACCTAGGCTCCCCCATTGCCCAGAAAAGGGCATTTAGCTCTTTTACGGTGCCCAAAGTCCCTAACCTAAAAATAAAACCCACCCAATAAACCCTTAAAAAAACACTAACCCCCGAAGATCCACTTACATTTTTTGAAGACCAGACATCCATCCTCATCAAGCCGGGAGAAGTCTTCATCCAAGCGGCAAGAAATCCTCAAAGAAGCTGGGCGAAGTCTTCATCCAAGCGGCAAGAAATCGTCCTCCAGGCGGGCAGAAGTTTTCATCCAGGAGGCATCTTCTATCTTCATCCTTCTGATGCAGAGCGGCTCCATCTTCAAGACATCCGGCACGGAGCATCCTCTTCATATGGTCCCAGCCGTACACTGAAGGTTCCCTTTAAGGGACATCATCCAAGATGTCCCTTGAAATCCGAATGGCTGATAATCAGCCAATTGGAATTAAAGGGTAAAAAATGCTTTTGGCTGATGCAATCAGCCAGTAGGATTGAGCTTCAATCCTATTGGCTGATCCAATCAGCCAATAGGATTGAGCTTGCATTCTATTGGCTGTTCCGATCAGGCAATAGAATGCGAGCTCAATCCTATTGTCTATTAGGGGTTTATAATTTTATTTTAGTGTTTGCGATGCGGGAGGGCCTCGGTTTAGGGGTTAATAGGTAGTTTATGGGTGTTAGTGTACTTTGTAGCACTTTAGTTATGAGTTTTATGCTACAGCTTTGTAGCGTAAAACCCATAAATACTGACTTTCAGGTGGCGGTACACATTATGTAGTTATGGGCTGTACCGCTCACTTTTTGGCCGGACAGCAGACTCGTAATACCGTCGCTGTGGAAGTCCCATTGAAAAGGGACTTTTTGAAAGATGCGGTAGTTACGTTGCGTTGCGGCCAAAAAGGTGTGCGGTACAGCTATATCTACAACACCTGTAATACCAGCGGTAGAGAAAAAGAGCCATAACGCTGCTTTTTCACTCATAACGCAAAACTCGTAATCTAGCCGATTGTTATTCTTCCACTATTGGAAAACCTATATTACATATGAAAAACGAATTGAAATTTTAAATACATACAGAGCTATTTCATTTTCTCTATAAATTCAAATGTCATATATTTATATAAATATATATTTAACCTTTGCTGCCCATCGCTGCAAGACTTACACCCTTCGCTGCGCTAGGTTCTCTGCCATTACTATCGGCATGAGAACGAGGCTCCCATTGGCGCCTATGGAAGCTCGCTATCGTGAGAGAAAAGCTTCCATACAATGCTAACGCGACCTCACTTTCACATTGTGTCTCACTTAATTATACCAGCGCTCCACTCGTACTCTGACCCAGTATAAGATCTAACGTGATTATGGAGACAAATGGATTTTGAAAGATTTAAAATACGGTAAATGATCATTGCACAATATTGACTATATAAATACAGGCATTGTTAGAAAGATTTCACACAACGAGTTTCCTAGAAGTAGGAGTCATGATTTTTCTATTAGCTCTTGTGTGTTATGTGATATAACATGTAACTGACAAATACAATGAACTATTTAGGGCTCCGTTTAACAATGGCCGGATGGAGAAGTTTCGCTTCCTCATGCAAGGCCAATCGCACGCTAGTGGCTGTTAATCACCCTGGTTGGACTTGCCCGGGGTGATTTTAATCTGCCAGCTAAGAGTTGTGGTACAGGTTTAGAAGCAGCTGTCTAATGAATGCTGCATCTTAACTATTAGCGGCAGACTCCCTCATGCGAGCGTAAAAAAGCTGTATACAATGCTTCAAAAATTGTGCCATTAGATTTAAGAACCAAAGCAAAGGAATAGAAAACAAATAGAAATATAGCCTTAACTTATCTAGACCATTTTATATAAGGCTCCTTTTAGTGTATTTTGCCCATAAGTAGATTAGCATAACTAACAAGTGCTTAATAAAAATACAATGTAATAGCACTCAGTCTGACTTTCAAATGAACAAAATAATTATTTCCCCCCCATATGTCTGCCCACTGTATCATGTGACAACCATCAGCCAATCACAAACTAGTATACGTACAACATTTTCATCCAATTTGGGACTTTTAACACAGAATTTAAATAAATAAAAAGATAGAAGCGCTTAACCTGGGAACGAACAATAGCATAATAGCTTGTTCTATGGCTAGTTACCACCCAAGAAGCAGCCTCTTTTTTGCTCAACATGTGCCTTTCACAGAGAAGAACTTTCCTGAAGCATATCAGTCTGATCCTGACTTCACAGTACAGTCCAGCCCCAAAATTCCAGGCAATCCCTCTCTGAATAAGATAAATTAGATTAGATTAAATTAGATTCATTTATTGTCATTGTACAAAGTAAAAAAATATAGACATCGAAATGTGATTGAATATCTAACCCTTCCATAACATGAAAAAGTACTATAAGATGGTAAATCTGATAAGTGAACAAAACAGAAATAACATAAGTGACATATGTGCAAATTATTATACCACAGAAAATATGTAAATTGCAATGTGCAATGAAAAAGATATACAGCTAATAGACTAACGCCTAGATTTAGAGTTTGGCGTTAGCCGTGAAAACCAGCGTTAGAGGCTCCTAACGCTGGTTTTGGGCTACCGGTGGTATTTAGAGTCAGTCAGGAAAGGGTCTAACGCTCACTTTGCAGCAGCGATTTTTCCATACCGCAGATCCCCCTACGCCATTTGCGTATCCTATCTTTTCAATGGGATCTTTCTAACGCTGGTATTTAGAGTCTTGGCTGAAGTGAGCGTTAGAAGTCTAACGACAAGACTCCAGCCGCAGCAAAAAGTCAGGAGTTAAGAGCTTTCTGGGCTAACGCCGGTTCATAAAGCTCTTAACTACTGTGCTCTAAAGTATACTAACACCCATAAACTACCTATGTACCCCTAAAACCGAGGTCCCCCCACATCGTCGCCACTCTATTAAAATTTTTTAACCCCTAATCTGCCGACCGCACACCGCCGCCACCTACGTTATCCCTATGTACCCCTAATCTGCTGCCCCTAACACTGCCGACCCCTATATTATATTTATTAACCCCTAATCTGCCGCTCCCAACGTCGCCTCCACCTACCTACAATTATTAACCCCTAATCTGCTGACCGGACCTCACCGCTACTCTAATAAATGTATTAACCCCTAAAGCTAAGTCTAACCCTAACACCCCCCTAAGTTAAATATAATTTAAATCTAACGAAATAAATTAACTCTTATTAAATAAATTATTCCTATTTAAAGCTAAATACTTACGTGTAAAATAAATCCTAATATAGCTACAATATAAATTATAATTATATTGTAGCTATTTTAGGATTAATATTTATTTTACAGGCAACTTTGTATTTAACCAGGTACAATAGCTATTACATAGTTAATAACTATTTAATAGTTACCTAGTTAAAATAATTAAAAAATTACCTGTAAAATAAATCCTAACCTAAGTTACAATTAAATCTAACACTACACTATCAATAAATTAATTAAATAAAATACCTACAATTATCTACAATTAAACCTAACACTACACTATCAATAAATTAATTAAATACAATACCTACAAATAAATACAATTAAATAAACTAACTAAAGTACAAAAAATAAAAAAAGAACTAAGTTACAAAAAAAAATAATTAACAAATATTACAACAATTTTAAGCTAATTACACCTACTCTAAGCCCCCTAATAAAATAACAAAGCCCCCCAAAATAAAAAAATGCCCTACCCTATTCTAAAATAAAAATAGAAAAGCTCTTTTACCTTACCAGGGCCTTTTGCGGGGCATGCCCCAAAGAATTCAGCTCTTTTGCCTGGAAAAAAAAACATACATTACCCCCCCCCAACATTACAACCCACCACCCACATACCCCTAATCTAACCCAAACCACCCTTAAATAAACCTAATACTAAGCCCCTGAAGATCTCCCTACCTTATCTTCACCACGTCGGGTATCACCGATCCGTCCAGAGGAGTCTCCGAAGTCTTGATCCAAGCCCAAGCGGGGGCTGAAGACGTCCATTCTCCGGCTGAAGTCTTGATCCAAGCCCAAGCGGGGGCTGAAGACGTCCATCCTCCATCTGAAGTCTTGATCCAAGCGGCGGATGAAGAAGTCCATCATCGGGCAGAAGTCTTCATCCTATCCGTGCAGAAGAGGAGATCCGGACCGGTAGACATCTTCATCCAAGTGGCATCATCTATCTTCTTCCATCCGACGACGAGCGGCTCCATTTACAAGACCTCCGGCGCGAATCCATACTCTTCTTCCGATGTCCTAACACAGAATGAAGGTTCCTTTAAGGGACGTCATCCAAGATGGCGTCCCTCGAATTCCGATTGGCTGATAGGATTCTATCAGCCAATCGGAATTAAGGTAGGAAAATTCCATCAGCCAATCAGATTCAAGTTCAATCCGATTGGCTGATCCAATCAGCCAATCAGATTGAGCTCACATTCTATTGGCTGTTCCGATCAGCCAATAGAATGCAAGCTCAATCTGATTGGCTGATCCAATCAGCCAATCGGACTGAACTTGAATCTGATTGGCTGATTCAATCAGCCAATCAGATTTTTTCCACCTTAATTCCGATTGGCTGATAGAATCCTATCAGCCAATCGGAATTCGAGGGACGCTATTTTGGATGACGTCCCTTAAAGGAACCTTCATTCTGTGTTAGGACGTTGGAAGAAGAGGATGGATCCGCGCCGGAGGTCTTGAAGATGGAGCCGCTCGTCGTCGGATTTAAGAAGATAGAAGATGCCACTTGGATGAAGATGTCTACCGGTCCAGATCTCCTCTTCTGCCCGGATAGGATGAAGACTTCTGCCCGATGATGGACTTCTTCAGCCGCCGCTTGGATCAAGACTTCAGCCAGAGGATGGACGTCTTCAGCCCCCGCTTGGGCTTGGATCAAGACATCGGAGCCTGGACGGATCGGTGATACCCGGCGTGGTGAAGATAAGGTAGGAAGATCTTCAGGGGCTTAGTGATAGGTTTTTTTAAGGGGGGTTTGGGTTAGATTAGGGGTATGTGGGTGGTGGGTTGTAATGTTGGGGGGGTATTGAATGTTTTTTTCCAGGCAAAAGAGCTGAATTCTTAGGGGCATGCCCCGCAAAAGACCCTTTTAAGGGCTGGTAAGGTAAAAGAGCTTTTCTATTTTTATTTTAGAATAGGGTAGGGAATTTTTTTATTTTGGGGGGCTTTGTTATTTTATTAGGGGGCTTAGAGTAGGTGTAATTAGCTTAAAATTGTTGTAATATTTTTCTAATGTTTGTAAATATTTTTTTATTTTTTGTAACTTAGTTCTTTTTTATTTTTTGTACTTTAGTTAGTTTATTTAATTCTATTTATTTGTAGGTATTGTATTTAATTAATTTATTGATAGTGTAGTGTTAGGTTTAATTGTAGATAATTGTAGGTATTTTATTTAATTAATGTATTAATAGTGTAGTGTTAGGTTTAATTGTAACTTAGGTTAGGATTTATTTTACAGGTAATTTTGTAATTATTTTAACTAGGTAACTATTAAATAGTTATTAACTATTTAATAGCTATTGTACCTGGTTAAAATAAATACAAAGTTGCCTGTAAAATAAATATTAATCCTAAAATAGCTACAATATAATTATAATTTATATTGTAGCTATATTAGGATTTATTTTACAGGTAAGTATTTAGCTTTAAATAGGAATAATTTATTTAATAAGAGTTGATTTATTTCGTTAGATTTAAATAATATTTAACTTAGGGGGGTGTTAGGGTTAGATTTAGCTTTAGGGGTTAATACATTTATTAGAGTAGCGGCGAGGTCCGGTCGGCAGATTAGGGGTTAATAATTGTAGGTAGGTGGAGGCGACGTTGGGGGCGGCAGATTAGGGGTTAATAAATATAATATAGGGGTCGGCGGTGTTAGGGGCAGCAGATTAGGGGTACATAGGGATAATCTAGGTTGCGGCGGTGTACGGAGCGGCAGATTAGGGGTTAAAAAAATATGCAGGGGTCAGCGATAGCGGGGGCGGCAGATTAGGGGTTAATAAGTGTAAGGTTAGGGGTGTTTAGACTCGGGGTACATGTTAGGGTGTTAGGTGCAGACTTAGGAAGTGTTTCCCCATAGGAAACAATGGGGCTGCGTTAGGAGCTGAACGCTGCTTTTTTGCAGGTGTTAGGTTTTTTTTCAGATCAAACTGCCCCATTGTTTCCTATGGGGGAATCGTGCACGAGCACGTTTTTGAAGCTGGCCGCGTCCGTAAGCACCGCTGGTATTGAGAGTTGTAGTGGCTGTAAATTATGCTCTACGCTCCCTTTTTGGAGCCTAACGCGGCCCTTCTGTGAACTCTAAATACCAGCGGTATTTAAAAGGTGCGGGGGGAAAAAAGCCAGCGTTAGCTACGCGGGTCGTTACCGACAAAACTCTAAATCTAGCCGTAAGTGTATATATATATATATATATATATACATTGTGAATATAAGCTCTTATAAAATACGTGAGTTATAGGTAAAAACTATGTGTATGTTTACACTAATATAAATGTAAAGTGGACATTAAAGTTATAAGTTCATCAAAGTGCACTGTGCAATAGGTGTGTAATGAATAAGGAAAAGAAAGGAACAATAACGTCCTGGTACTTATGGTAAGTTGATAATAAATTATCAAAAGAGTAAAGATATTCAAAATAAGCAACCATTGTAATCAGAATCTTCTCTATAAGATTAAAAGAGTCATTAAAAAAGATTAAAAGTTCTTGTTGAGCAAGGTAACAACTCTAGGAAAAAAACTATTCCTTAACCTGGCTGACTTGCGATTCAGACTCCTATATCGCCTCCCAGATGGTAAAAGGGCAAATATACTATTACTAGCATGGTAAGGATCGTGGATAATACAGTGAGCCTTCGCCTGCGCTGAAGATCCTCTATATGAGGTAGCTGGGCACCGATAATATACTGGGCAGTTTTTACCACCCGTTGCAAAGCTCTACAATCAGAGTTAGTGCAATTTCCGTACCACACTGTAATGCAATTAGTGAGAATACTCTCAATGGTACAGCGATAAAAATTGACCAGGATCTGAGGGGACAGATTAACTTTTTTCAGTGACCTTAACAAGTAAAGATGTTGTTGCGCCTTCTTCACTAAAATCAAAGTATTCAATGTCCAAGACAGATCTTCAGAAATGTGAGTTCCCAAAAATGTAAAACTTGTCACACGGTCAACCATAAATGCATAGACATATGTGTACAACATTTGGACTTTCTGTAATCAATAATAATCTCTTTGGTCTTTTTGGTATTGAGATCCAGATTATTTTCAGCGCACCAGGTAACCAGGTGCTTTACCTCCTCCCTTTAGGCTGACTCATCGTTATTACTGATCTGGTCTACTACAGTAGTGTTATCTGCAAACTTAATAATGTTATTAGACACATGCCTAGGCAGGCAGTCGTAGGTAAAGAGGAAATATAACAATGGACTCAGTACATAACCTTGTGGAACATCAGTGTTAAGGGTCAAGGTGGTAAAGATATAATTGCCTATCCTTACTGACTGAGGTCTATTTGTTAGAAAATCCAAGATCCAATTATAGAGCAAGGTGTTAATGCCCAGGTCATGACGTTTAGCAACCAACTTAGCAAGAATAGCAGTGTTGAATGCTGAGCTAAGGTAAATAAACAGTGTAGAGGCGGTGTAGAGGGCGGAAGATTAGGGGTTATTAAGTATAATGTAGTTGCCGGTGGGCTCTGGGGGTGGCAGTTTAGGGGTTAATAAGTTTATTTAGTTGCGGCGGGGTCCGGGAGTGGCGGGATAGGGGTTAATAAATTTATTTAGGTGGCGGCGGTGTTCGGACAGCAGATTAGGCATTAATAAGTATAAAGTAGGTGGCAGTGGTGTGGGGGGGCAGATTAGGGGTTAATAAATATAATGAAGGTGGCGGCGGTGTAGGGTGGGCAGATTAGGGGTTAATAAATATAATGTAGGTGGCTGTGGGCTCTGGGAGCGGTGGTTTAGGGGTTAAACACCTTATTTAGTTGCGGCGGGGTCCGGGAGCGGCAGTTTTGGGGTTAATAAGTTTAAAGTAGGTGGCGGCGGTGTAGGGGGGGGCAGATTAAGGGTGTTTAAACTCAGGGTACATGTTAGGGTGTTAGGTGTAGACATTCCCATAGGAATCAATGGGATATTGTGCAGCAGCGAACATAAGCTCTCACTGCTTTCCGACTCCCATTGATTCCTATGGCATCTGCCGCCTCCAGGGTGGCGGATTGAAAACCAGGTACGCTGGGCCGAAAAAGTGCCGAGTGTACCTGCTAGTTATTTGATAACTAGCAAAAGTAGTCAGATTGTGCCGAACTTGCGTTAGGAACATCTGTAGTGACGTAAGCATCGATCTGTGTCGGACTGAGTCCGGCAGATCGTATGTTACGTCACTAAATTCTACTTTTGCCGGTCTGAAGGGTTTGATAACTAAGGCGAATCAGGCTCGCCACAAATACGCTACGGAATTCCAGAGTATTTGCGGTTGACGGCTTGATAAATAGATGCCTTAGTATACACACAAAAATACAATAAATGGCAACCTGTCAGAAGTGCGAATCAGGTCCGACAGACATCGCTGAATTCGGAGAGCAATACGCTCTCCGTATTCAGCATTGCACCAGCAGCTCACAATAGCTGTTGGTGCAACGCTGCCCCATGCAGACTCGCGGCCAATCGGCCACCAGCATGGGATGTCAAGCAACCCGATCATACTCGATCGGGTTGAATTCCAGCGATTCCTGTTCACCTCATCAAAGAAGGCGGACAGGGTTATGGAGCAGCGGTCTTTAGACCGCTGCTTCATAACTGGTGTTTCTGGCGAGCCTGCAGGCTCACCAGAAACACGGGGCCTCAAGCTCCATTCGGAGCTTGATAGATAGGCCCCATACAATTATTAATTATGTTGCCACCGAAATTGTTATATACATTATTTACATTCAGCTAGATTACGAGTTTTGCGTTATGAGTGGCTCGGTAATAACTTGCAAGTTATTGCCACCGCTAACCTTTAATAGCGCTGCTATTACAGGTTTGCAAAAACTCTGCGTTTGTAAAGCTCCGTAACGCAGCCCCATTTATGTCTATGGGGATAGAAAATGTATGTTTAAACCTAACACCCTAACATAAACCCTGAGTATAAACACCCGACATCGCCGCCACCTACATAAATTTAATAATCCCTAATCTGCCACCCCCAACATCACTGCTGCGACTATACTAACACTAACACTAAATAAATATAATAACCCCTAAACCTAACCCTAAGTCTAACCTTAACCCTAACCCCCCCTAATTTTAATATAATTAAAATAAATCTAAATAAAATTTAGTATTATTATCTAAATAATACCTATTTAAGACTAAATACTTACCTGTAAAATAAACCCTAAGCTAGCTACAAAATAACTAATAGTTACATTGTAGCTATCTTATATTTTTTTTTTATTTCACAGGTAAGTTTGTATTTATTTTAACTAGGTTGATTAGTTAGTAAATAGTTAAAACTATTTACTAACTACCTAGTTAAAATAAATACAAATTTACCTGTAAAATAATACCTAACTTGCCTCACACTTACACCTAACATTACAATAAAATTAAATAAATTAAAAAAATACATTTATCTAAATTACAAAAAATAATAAACACTAAATTACACAAGAAATTATCAAAAATAAAAATGAATTACTCCTAATCTAATAGAACTATCAAAATAAAAAAGCCCCCTCAAAAAAAAAAACCTAGCCTACACTAAACTGTCAATAGCCCGTAAAAGGGCCTTTTGCAGGGTATTGCCCCAAAGCAATCAGCTCTTTTACCTGTAAAAAAAAAATACAAACAACCCCTTAACAGTAAAACCCACCACCCACACAACCAACCCCCCAAATAAAAACCTACCTAAAAAAACTAAGCTCCCCATTGCCCAGAAAAGGGTATTTGGATGGGCATTGCCCTTAAAAGAGCATTTAGCTCTTTTATGGTGCCCAAAGTCCCTAATCTAAAAATAAAACCCACCCAATATACCCTTTAAAAAACCTAACACTAACCCCCGAAGATCCACTTACATTTTTTGAAGACCAGACATCCATCCTCATCAAGCCGGGAGAAGTCTTCATCCAAGCGGCAAGAAGTCCTCAAAGAAGCCGGGAGAAGTCTTCATCCAAGCAGCAAGAAATCGTCCTCCAGACGGGCAGAAGTTTTTATCCAGACGGCATCTTCTATCTTCATCCTTCCGATGCGGAGCGGCTCCATCTTCAAGACATCCGGCATGGAGCATCCTCTTCATATGGTCCCAGCCGTACACTGAAGGTTCCCTTTAAGGGACATCATCCAATATGGCGTCCCTTGAATTCCGAATGGCTGATAGAATTCTATCAGCCAATTGGGATTAAAGGGTAAAAAATGCTTTTGGCTGATGCAATCAGCCAATAGGATTGAGCTTCAATCCTATTGGCTGATCCAATCAGCCAATAGGATTGAGCTTGCATTCTATTGGCTGTTCTGATCAGGCAATAGAATGCGAGCTCAATCGTATTGTCTAATAGGGGTTTATAATTTTATTTTAGTGTTTGCGATGCAGGAGGGCCTTGGTTTAGGGGTTAATAGGTAGTTTATGGGTGTTAGTGTACTTTGTAGCACTTTAGTTATGAGTTTTATGCTACAGCTTTGTAGCGTAAAACCCATAAATACTGACTTTCAGGTGGTGGTACAGATCATGTAGTTATGGGCTGTACCGCTCACTTTTTGGCCGGACAGACAAACTTGTAATACCGTCGCTGTGGAAATCCCATTGAAAAAGGACTTTTTGAAAGATGCGGTAGTTACGTTGCGTTGCGGCCAAAAAGGTGTGCGGTACAGCTATATCTACAACACCTGTAATACCAGCGGTAGAGAAAAAGAGCCATAACGCTGCTTTTTCACTCATAACGCAAAACTCGTAATCTAGCCGATTGTTATTCTTCCACTATTGGAAAACCTATTTTACATATGAAAAACGAATAGAAATTTTAAATACATACAGAGCTATTTCATTTTCTCTATAAATTCAAATGTCATATATTTATATAAATATATATTTAACCTTTGCTGCCCATCGCTGCAAGACTTACACCCTTCGCTGCGCTAGGTTCTCTGCCATTACTATCGGCATGAGAACGAGGCTCCCATTGGCGCCTATGGAAGCTCGCTATCGTGAGAACAAAGCTTCCATACAATGCTAACGCGACCTCACTTTCACATTGTGTCTCACTTAATTAATACCAGCGCTCCACTCGTACTCTGACCCAGTATAAGATCTAACGTGATTATGGAGACAAATGGATTTTGAAAGATTTAAAATACGGTAAATGATCATTGCACAATATTGACTATATAAATACAGGCATTGTTAGAAAGCTTTCACACAACGAGTTTCCTAGAAGTAGGAGTCATGATTTTTCTATTAGCTCTTGTGTGTTATGTGATATAATATGTAACTGACCAATACAATGAACTATTTAGGGCTCCGTTTAACAATGGCCGGATGGAGAAGTTTTGCTTCCTCATGCAAGGCCAATCGCACGCTAGTACCTGTTAATCCCCCTGGTTAGATTTGCCCGGGGTGATTTTAATCTGCCAGCTAAGGGTTGTGGTACAGGTTTAGAAGCAGCTGTCTAATGAATGCTGCATCTTAACTATTAGCGACAGACTCCCTCATGCGAGCGTAAAAAAGCTGTATACAATGCTTCAAGAATTGTGCCATTAGATTTAAGAACCAAAGCAAAGGAATAGAAAACAAATAGAAATATAGCCTTAATTTATCTAGACCATTTTATATAAGGCTCCTTTTAGTGTATTTTGCCCATAAGCAATATTCTATTCCAAAACTCACTAAAAATCCCAAGATGGCCAGTTAATAAATGAAAGGCCCATTGTATACAGTAGATTAGCATAACTAACAAGTGCTTAATAAAAATACAATGCAATAGCACTCAGTCTGACTTTCAAATAAAAAAAATAATTATCCCCCCCCCATATGTCTGCCCACTATATCATGTGACAACCATCAGTCAATCACAAACTAGTATACGTACAACATTTTCATCCAATTTGGGACTTTTAACACAGAATTTACATAAATAAAAAGAGAGAAGCGCTTAACCTGGGAACGAACAATAGCATAATAGCTTGTTCTATGGCAAGTTACCACCCATGAAGTAGCCTCTTTTTGCTCAACATGTGCCTTTTACAGAGAAGAACTTTCCTGAAGCATATCAGTCTGATCCTGACTTCACAGTACAGTCCAGCCCCGAAATACCAGGCAATCCCTCTCTGGATAAGAGAAATTAGATTAGATTAAATTAGATTCATTTATTGTCATTGTACAAAGTAAAAAAACATAGACATCAAAATGTGATTGAGTATCTAACCCTTCCATAACATGAAAAAGTACTATAAGATGGTAAATCTGATAAGTGGACAAAACAGAAATAACATAAGTGACATATGTGCAAATTATTATCATACCACAGAAAATATGTAAATTGCAATGTGCAATGAAAAAGATATACAGCTAATAGACTAAGTGTATATATATATATATATATACATTGTGAATATAAGCTCTTATAAAATACGTGAGTTATAGGTAAAAGCTATGTGTATGTTCACACTAATATAAATGTAAAGTGGACATTAAAGTTGTAAGTTCATCAAAGTGCACTGTGCAATAGGTGTGTAATGAATAAGGGAAAGAAAGGAACCATAAAGTCCTGGTACTTATGGTAAGTTGATAATAAATTATCAAAAGAGTAAAGATATTCAAAATAAGCAACCATTGTAATCAGAATCTTCTCTATAAGGTTAAAAGAGTCATTAAAAGATTAAAAGTTCTTGTTGAGCAAGGTAACAACTCTAGGAAAAAAACTATTCCTTAACCTGGCTGACTTGCCATTCAGACTCCTATATCACCTCCCAGATGGTAAAAGGGCAAATATACTATTACTAGCATGGTAAGGATTGTGGATAATACAGTGAGCCTTTTGGAGACTTCGCCTGCGCTGAAGGTCCTCTATATGAGATAGCTGGGCACCGATAATATACTGGGCAGTTTTTACCACCCGTTGCAAAGCTCTACGATCAGAGTTAGTGCAATTTCCGTACCACACTGTAATGCAATTAGTGAGAATACTCTCAATGGTACAGCGATAAAAATTGACCAGGATCTGAGGGGACAGATTAACTTTTTTCAGTGACCTTAACAAGTAAAGACGTTGTTGCGCCTTTTTCACTAAAATCAAAGTATTCAATGTCCAAGACAGATCTTCAGAAATGTGAGTTCCCAAAAATGTAAAACTTGTCACACGTTCAACCATAGATCCATAGACATATGTGTACAACGTTTGGACTTTCTGTAATCAATAATAATCTCTTTGGCCTTTTTGGTATTGAGATCCAGATTATTTTCAGCGCACCAGGTAACCAGGTGCTTTACCTCCTCCCTTTAGGCTGACTCATCGTTATTACTGATCTGGTCTACTACAGTAGTGTTATCTGCAAACTTAATAATGTTATTAGACACATACCTAGGCAGGCAGTCGTAGGTAAAGAGGGAATATAACAATGGACTCAGTACATAACCTTGTGGAACACCAGTGTTAAGGGTCAAGGTGGTAGAGATATAATTGCCTATCCTTACTGACTGAGGTCTATTTGTCAGAAAATCCAAGATCCAATTACAGAGCAAGGTGTTAATGCCCAGGTCATGACGTTTAGCAACCAACTTAGCAAGAATAGCAGTGTTGAATGCTGAGCTAAGGTAAATAAACAGCATTCTTACATAGGTGTTACTATGATCCAAATGGGTTAGGGCAAAATGTAGTGCTGTAGAGATGGCATCTTCCGTTGGCCTATTCTGACGAAAGACATATTGATTAGGATCTAATGTAGGTGGTAAGCTAGTTTTAAGATGGGCCATGACCAGCCTCTCAAAACATTTCATAATGGTTGAGGAAAGTGCAATAGGGCGAACGTCATTTAGACTCACTGCTGCAGATTGTTTTGGCACAGGAATAATGGTTGTTACCTTAAAGCATACAGGGATAACTGTTTGGGCCAAGGATAAATTAAAAATATCAGTAATTAATGCAGCCAGTGCTGCAGCACAGGTTCTCAGCACGTGGCCAGGGATGTCATTTGGACCAGCTGCTTTACGTGCATCTAACCTAGAAAGTGCATGATACACCTCAGTGACAGAGAAACTTAAAGGCTGTTCTTCTGGAAGAGGCGTAGCATTAGTAATTAGATCTTTATTGCCATGGTCAAAGCGGGCATAGAAATGTTTTAATTAATCCAGAAAGGAGACATCATTAATTAAAGGGGCTTTTTTATGGGTTTATAGTCTTTAATAGCCTGAATTCCCTGCCATGCGTCTAGGATCAGAGTTATAAAAATGCTCTTCAATGCATAGTTTCAGATCATATTTAGCTCTTTTTATTCCTTTTTTTTAGTTAGATCTAGTTAAACTATAAGCCTCAGCATCACCAGATCTAAAAGCAGAATCCCGTGCTTCCACGTACCACTTTATTCATCCAAGGTTTTTGATTGGGAAAGGTTCTTATCCTCTTTAACGGATAGATTTAGAGTTCTGCGTTAGCCGTCAAAACCAGCGTTAGAGGCTCCTAACGCTGGTTTTGGGCTACCGCTGGTATTTAGAGACTTGTAGGTAAGGGTCTAACGTTCACTTTCCAGCCGTGACTTTTCCATACCGCAGATCCCCCTACGCCATTTGCGTATCCTATCTTTTCAATGGGATCTTTCTAACGCCGGTATTTAGAGTCTTGGCTGAAGTGAGCGTTAGAAATCTACCGACAAAACTCCAGCCGCAGAAAAAAGTCAGTAGTTAGGAGCTTTCTGGGCTAACGCCGGTTCATAAAGCTCTTAACTACTGTGCTCTAAAGTACACTAACAACCATAAACTACCTATGTACCCCTAAACCGAGGTCCCCCCACATCGCGGCCACTCTATTAAAATTTTTTAACCCCTAATCTGCCGACCGCACACCGCCGCAACCTACGTTATCCCTATGTACCCCTAATCTGCTGCTCTTAACACCGCCGACCCCTATATTATATTTATTAACCCCTAATCTGCCGCCCCCAACGTCGCCTCCACCTACCTACAATTATTAACCCCTAATCTGCCGACTGGACCTCACCGCTACTATAATAAAGTTATTAACCCCTAATCCGCCTCACTCCCGCCTCACTAACCCTATAATAAATAGTATTAACCCCTAATCTGCCCTCCCTAAAATCGCCGACACCTAACTTCAAGTATTAACCCCTAATATGCCGACCGGACCTCACCGCTACTCTAATAAATTTATTAACCCCTAAAGCTAAGTCTAACCTTAACACTAACACCCCCCTAAGTTAAATATAATTTAAATCAAACAAAATAAATTAACTCTTATTAAATAAATGATTCCTATTTAAAGCTAAATACTTACGTGTAAAATAAACCCTAATATAGCTACAATATAAATTATAATTATATTGTAGCTATTTTAGGATTAATATTTATTTTACAGGCAACTTTGTATTTATTTTAACCAGGTACAATAGCTATTAAATAGTTATTAACTATTTAATAGTTACCTAGTTAAAATAATTACAAAATTACCTGTAAAATAAATCCTAACCTAAGTTACAATTAAACCTAACACTACACTATCATTAAATTAATTAAATAAAATACCTACAATTACCTACAATTAAACCTAACACTACACTATCAATAAATTAATTAAATACAATACCTACAAATAAATACAATTAAATAAACTAACTAAAGTACAAAAAATAAAAAAGAACTAAGTTACAAAAAATAACAAAATATTTACAAACATTAGAAAAATATTACAACAATTTTAAACTAATTACACCTACTCTAAGCCCCCTAATAAAATAACAAAGCCCCCCAAAATAAAAAAATGCCCTACCCTATTCTAAAATTAAAATAGAAAAGCTCTTTTACCTTACCAGCCCTTAAAAGGGCCTTTTGCGGGGCATGCCCCAAAGAATTCAGCTCTTTTGCCTGTAAAAAAAAAACATACAATCCCCCCCCCAACATTACAACCCACCACCCACATACCCCTAATCTAACACAAACCCCACTTAAATAAACCTAACACTAAGCCCCTGAAGATCTCCCTACCTTGTCTTCACCACACAGCGTTCACCGATCCGTCCTGGCTCCGACGTCTTTATCCAAGCCCAAGCGGGGGCTGAAGATGTCCATGATCCGGCTGAAGTATTGATCCAAGCGGGAGCTGAAGAGGTCCATGATCCGGCTGAAGTCTTCTATCAAGCGGCATCTTCAATCTTCTTTCTTCCGGATCCATCTTCATCCCGCCGACGCGGAACATCCATCTTCACCGATGACTTCCCGACGAATGACGGTTCCTTTAAGGGACATCATCCAAGATGGCGTCCCTCGAATTCCGATTGGCTGATAGGATTCTATCAGCCAATCGGAATTAAGGTAGGAACATTCTGATTGGCTGATCCAATCAGCCAATCAGATTGAGCTCGCATTCTATTGGCTGATCGGAACAGCCAATAGAATGCAAGCTCAATCTTATTGGCTGATTGGATCAGCCAATCGGATTGAACTTGAATCTGATTGGCTGATTCCATCAGCCAATAAGAATTTTCCTACCTTAATTCCGATTGGCTGATAGAATCCTATCAGCCAATCGGAATTCGAGGGATGCAATCTTGGATGACGTCCCTTAAAGGAACCGTCATTCGTCGGGAAGTCATCGGTGAAGATGGATGTTCCGTGTCGGCGGGATGAAGATGGATCCGGAAGAAAGAAGATTGAAGATGCCGCTTGATAGAAGACTTCAGCCGGATCATGGACCTCTTCAGCTCCCGCTTGGATCAAGACTTCAGCCGGATCATGGACATCTTCAGCCCCCGCTTGGGCTTGGATGAAGATGTCGGAGCCAGGATGGATCGGTGAACCCGGTGTGGTGAAGACAAAGTAGGGAGATCTCAAGGGGCTTAGTGTTAGGTTTATTTAAGGGGGGTTTGGGTTAGATTAGGGGTATGTGGGTGGTGGGTTGTAATGTTGGGGGGGGGGATTGTATGTTTTTTTTTTACAGGCAAAAGAGCTGAATTCTTTGGGGCATGCCCCGCAAAAGGCCCTTTTAAGGGCTGGTAAGGTAAAAGAGCTTTTCTATTTTAATTTTAGAATAGGGTAGGGCATTTTTTTATTTTGGGGGGCTTTGTTATTTTATTAGGGGGCTTAGAGTAGGTGTAATTAGTTTAAAATTGTTGTAATATTTTTCTAATGTTTGTAAATATTTTGTTATTTTTTGTAACTTAGTTCTTTTTTATTTTTTGTACTTTAGTTAGTTTATTTAATTGTATTTATTTGTAGGTATTGTATTTAATTAATTTATTGATAGTGTAGTGTTAGGTTTAATTGTAGGTAATTGTAGGTATTTTATTTAATTAATTTAATGATAGTGTAGTGTTAGGTTTAATTGTAACTTAGGTTAGGATTTATTTTACAGGTAATTTTGTAATTATTTTAACTAGGTAACTATTAAATAGTTAATAACTATTTAATAGCTATTGTACCTGGTTAAAATAAATACAAAGTTGCCTGTAAAATAAATATAAATCCTAAAATAGCTATAATATAATTATAATTTATATTGTAGCTATATTATTGTTTATTTTACAGGTAAGTATTTAGCTTTAAATAGGAATCATTTATTTAATAAGAGTTAATTTAATTCGTTAGATTTAAATTATATTTAACTTAGGGGGGTGTTAGGGTTAGGGTTAGACTTAGCTTTGGGGTTAATACATTTATTAGAGTAGCGGTGAGATCCGGTCGGCAGATTAGGGGTTAATACTTGAAGTTAGGTGTCGGCGATGTTAGGGAGGGCAGATTAGGGGTTAATACTATTTATTATAGGGTTAGTGAGGCGGATTAGGGGTTAATACATTTATTATAGTAGCGGTGAGGTCCGGTCGGCAGATTAGGGGTTAATAATTGTAGGTCGGTAGCGGAGACGTTGGGGGCGGCAGATTAGGGGTTAATAAATATAATATAGGGGTCGGCGGTGTTAGGGGCAGCAGATTAGGGGTACATAGGGATAACGTAGGTTGCGGCGGTGTACGGAGCGGCAGATTAGGGGTTAAAAAAATATGCAGGTGTCAGCGATAGCGGGGGTGGCAGATTAGGGGTTAATAAGTGTAAGGTTAGGGGTGTTTAGACTCGGGGTACATGTTAGGGTGTTAGGTGTAGACTTAGAAGCTGTTTCCCCATAGGAAACAATGGGGCTGCGTTTGGAGCTGAACGCTGCTTTTTTACAGGTGTTAGGTTTTTTTTCAGCTCAAAATGCCCCATTGTTTTCTATTGGGGAATCGTGCACGAGCACGTTTTTGAAGCTGGCCGCATCCGTAAGCACCGCTGGTATTAAGAGTTGCAGTGGCGGTAAATATGCTATACGCTCCCTTTTTGGAGCCTAACACAGCCCTTCTGTGAACTCTAAATACCAGCGGTATTTAAAAGGTGCTGGGGAAAAAAAGCCAGCATTAGATACGTGGGTCGTTACCGACAAAACTCTAAATCTAGCCGTAAGGTAGTTACATTATTAACACAGGAACTAATATAGTCCAGAACAGAAGATGCATACAGTTCAATATCAATATAGGAATCCCTCTTACCTCTTGTGGCAAATAAGCTCCAATCAGTTAGTTGAAACTGAGTTTGAAGTTTAGACGTCGCATCTTCAGGCCACACTTGGACTATTCTCACTGATGGTTTTTCACGCTTAATGAGGGGAGAATACCTTAGTACAAAAACTATGCAGAATGATCAGATTTACCCAGGTGAGGAAGAGTTGAAGTTTTGTAGGCATCAGCAATATTTGTATAGACATGGTCTAATATTTTATCTTCTTTATTAGCACAGGTTACATTTTGATGGAATTTAGGAAAAACAGTTTTTAAATTAGAGTGATTAAAATCTCCTGCTACAATGAAAGTTCCAACCGGATGTGCAGTTTGCTGCTTATTAATAGCTCTTTGTAATTCTTTCATTGCAATTTTAGGCAAAACCCTATAACGTACGTTTTGGCCTATTGTGGGCCTCGTCAGTAAGGTGCAGTCATATTCTCCCTAGGCACACTGAGCAACGGGTCCATGTCTGGCTTCCTAGATCACCCTTAGGGGCACTTCCCTTAGGGTCATAAATTGCATTATGCATAAATAAAAACTGAGAAGCGCTCAACCTGAGAACGAACAATAACATAATAGCTTGTTCTATGGCTAGTTACCACCCTAGAAGCAGCCTCTTTTTGCTCAATATGTGCCTTTCACAGAGAAGAACTTTCCTGTAGCATATCAGTCTGATCCTTACTTAATAGTACAGTCCAGCCCTGAAATACCAGGCAATCCCTCTCTAAACAAGAGAAATGGCAAAACCCCAGATGTACGTTTCGACCTATTGTGGACTCGTCAGTGAGGTGCAGCCATATCCCTCTAGGCACACTGAGCAACGGGTCCACGTCTGTATTCCCGCATCACCCTTAGGGTTTTGGCCTATTGTGGGTCTTGTCAGAATTTACATCCTTTGATAGTGCACTATATCATATTTTTTGTTCAGTAGGAACTAGTGCCTCAGAAAATGTGAATACAAAAAGTAAATTGGAAAGTCTATTAAAGGGACATGCCAGCCAAAATTGGAATTCACATGGATGCATTTCAGTTTTGAATAAAAGCATTTTTGTAATATACATGTATGTAGCATGCACCAGCATTTTAAACACAACACTCAGAGAGCCTAAGATCTTTGCACCATCTGGTAATTACTCAGTTTGTTAATGGCTGACATAATACAAGCCCCACTGGTGCTCTGAGCAGCTGCAGTATTTAAACTGCTGGTGCACTGAGAATATCTAGCTATACTTCACATGCACATGCAGAGAAAAATGGTAACACTTAAAGGGACAGTCTACACCTTAGTCATCCAAAAGTTTTACCTTAGATTAAGCTGCAAACAGTCTCCTGTGCCCTTTCTGTATCATGCAGCAGGAACAGTAAAAATGTTATTTTAAAATGAGTATTGTTTCTGACCACTTTGAAATGGCTGCCAAGCTCAGCCTACTGATGACATCACGATCTGTTCTGCATCTAGGCACTCTGCAAAATAGCATTGCCAGTCTGTTGAATCCAACTAGTGAGCCTTTTGTGATTGGATGCCATATGCAGCCCAGATCATGATGTCATCAGTGGGTGGAGCTTGGCAGCCATTTCAAACTGGCCAGAAACAATATTAATTTTAAAATAACTTTTTTACTTTTCCTGCTGCATGATATAGAAAAGGTGCTGGAGGCTATTTACAGCTTAATCTAAGGTAAGACTTTAAGATGATCAACGTGTATACTGTCCCTTTAAGCAGTGATAACTTTTAATAGAAGCATTTTTTGACAGTACATGTATATTGCAAATATGTTTCTATTAAAAGATGTGATTCATCTATGCGCAATCATTATGATTTCTTTTCACGTGCGCACTGTTTACTTCTGTTGGAAATCATGCCAGCTTTTGCAGTGATGTCACCAGCAAGTGGCAACGTATAATGAGTCCTACAAAGGGGGGAGTTTGGAAAATATGCAAATGTCACTACAAAATTACATGAAAGAGGTCAAAAACAAAAAATGGAAGTAATTATGAAAAACAGTTTTCAGTTTAATGATGTGCATGTAAAGCACAGTTTATATACAGTTTGTTTATTAAAATATATATTTCTTGCCAGAACTATTTTGACTTAGAAAGCCCCTTAGTTTTTTATATACAATGTATGCTTGAACATCATATTGAATGTGGTGGAAGAAATACTGTGGTGATAGGGATGGGAGAATGTTTTGCTACATTCAAAAAATGAAACAAATTTTAACACTTTCATTAATTTGTTTTGAATTTTGAATATTTCTACAACATTTTAACATTTGTCTAATGTAATAGTATTTCTGATGCTTTCTTTAAATGTAATATTTGATTCAAATTTTTCTAATAATTCGATTCCAATTATGCAATATTCGAATTTGAAAAATTTGAATTTATATATTTGTAAGAGTATTTCTAATGCTCTCTTTAAATGTAATATTTGAATTATGCAATATTATAAATAGAAACATTCTCATTTATATATTTGTATCTATTATGTATCAATTTACTAAATTCTCTACCACATGAACTATTGAACTTCTGAATAGTATTTGTTATATCGAAAGTGACATTCGAAAACTGTAAATAGCATTCGATTATAGAATTTATAAGAATACTCGTTCTTTTCAACATTCGATTATGTAAATCGAATTTCTACAATAACTTATTCAGATGTTGGAAGAGTAATTATCTTAGAGATAACATGGGTTTATATTTTTAAAAACAATGCGAGTCAAGGTCCTTTAGACTTGAAGGCACCTAAGGGCTAAAGCATTGAGGAGATCTAAAGTGGATATCCGATCACGCAGATGCCGGAGCTCAGGAACCCAAGCTCTTGGCTGTAACATAACAGCCGAGACTGCTGGTGCTTCCTGAAGCCCAGACGAAAATATACGTTGTGTGGTACGATAGGCAAAGTACCGCACAACGTATATATACATCCGATTGGGTGAAGGGCGCGAACAACTTTCAAATTTACTTCTATTATGTCATTTGCTTTGCTTTGTAATTGAAAATTGTAAAATAGTTTGAATTATATACTGTATCTGAATGATGAAAAAACTATTTTGGGTTTCATGTCCCTTTAAATATAAAAAACACATGTATTATGTGTTTGTGTCTGTGTGCATGTATGGGTGTGTATTTATAATTTTGTGTATATGTGTTAGTATGGGTGTGAGTGTGTTTGCATGTGCAAAAGCGCTTGAGCATGTGAGTGTTTTTGTGTATGTAGGTGTGTGCAGTTGTGTGTATGTATGTGTTTATGTCTGTGTGTATGTGTGTGTGTATGTATGTGTTTATGTCTGTGTGTATGTATGTGTTTATGTCTGTGTGTATGTGTGTGGGTGTCTGTGTGCCTGTGTTTATGTATGTCTGTGTGTGAGGGCTGAGGACCCTCATAGGAATATGTTATCCAAATGCTGTAGCCCACAAAATGCTATCATGAGTGCCAATCATTAACCATTAAATTTTAATCTGAAAGCCCAAATGCATGTGGTATTTATTGCACATAACAGTTATTAGCATTCCATTCTGCTTGCATTTATGTACGCCACTAGTAATATTTTCTATAGTTATCTAGGACACTAAATTATTATTTTAATGAACAGTTAGAGAAGCCAGTTCTAACTTTTTACTATAGTAGAAAAGACTAAGCAAAGTCATTTTATTAGTGAAACTTGCATTGTTATATAATATGTTATCTTATTACTTCTGCTTAGGCCAATTTACGATAGATCTGTCCCAGGGTAAAGCTGCAGATGATATGTACAACGTTTTTTTACTATGCATAAATACATATTTTCTGTTAGAATCTCAAAGCCATTTGTATCCCTTTAACATATGCACATGACCCTTGGGAGCTATTAGTAAAGCTAATTAGATTTTATTTGTCCTAGGCTGGTATTGCCAATTTGTGAAGCCAATATATAAAGGTCATTTCTCACTTGTTCACTGTTTCCAATCAGTGTTGCCATGTACAGTTTCTCACGCCCGCGCCTCTGGTGCAGAGTGACTGTCTCCTCGTCATTTCAGCCATATGGAAATTCATATGGAAATAGAGAAATCGTAAGTGTAATTTCCAAATTCTGCTGTGAACCATCACGGATAACAAACCAACCTTACATTATAAAATTGTCTATGGCTGTGTCCCAGGATAGAGTACGAGGTGACAATTCATTCTAACACATTTTAAAATGAATTCCAAGTAAATTGAACATAAGATAAAAAATCGAAACATGGATTATGCTTCACTGAGACAAATGGCTGAGCTTACTATATTGATAGGGATATTATACTGTACAAATAAAATACACCACTCTGTTATAGCACTTTATTTTTAAACAAATTCCTATATTTTTACTTTGGGAAGATTACAAGTAGCGTGTTATAATTTTTCTGTGCACGATGAGATCTTTTTTTGGCAAACTATTTCCATTGCACAGGTATTACTTCTTTTGAAAAACTGCGATTATGTGCGCACATTTGCCTTTTACGTAACAATGCTTTCCGCGCTTGAAGAGCTGTAGTTAACAGCTTTGCGCAACATAAAAATTTCGCGAAACACTTAAAAAATACATTACAAAGTACAGCTACACTCATATTAACACTATCTAATAAAAATTATTAAAAAAACGAGATCTCAGTTGTTAGGAAATAAAAAAGCAGACGTAGGGATTTTACATTGACATGCATACACATACATAGAGAAACATGGATTAATATGTATAGAGATATTTTTAACTATGGAGATAATGAAAATATTTCACATTACAAACTTATGCACATTAAACAATATCTTAGAGGGATTTTCAAAGTGATATTTGTATATATATATATATATATATATATATATATATATATATATATATATATATATATATATATATATATATATAAATATATATGAAGAGAGGGGGTTGTAGGTAGTTGCGCCAAAATTAGAGCAGTAGTAGTTGTACAATGAAATGCTCTATGAAGATGTCCAATGCCTGCTGCTATTAGTGTTGTCTCATTCCTCCTTGGTGAGACTAAAAAATGGTAAAAGGTAGAATCGGGTGTGTTCTAATAGCGCTTGCAGAAGATGTTCCTCATAAGCAAGTAAGGAGGAGGAAAACAGAAATGGGAATATCCCCAGATGAGTGTTGAGTTATTGAGATAAAAATAAATGATAATAAATGCTCACCTGTAGGATCACAGGGACCAGCGATCAGCGACGAGTGGAAATAAGTGGTGTGTGTTGACACCAAAACACGAACACCACATATGAGGGAGACAGGAGAATATGCACCCAAAATTATATATATAAGTATATATAAAATGATATGTAAATTGATAATGATGATTATAAATATACAGGACCAAGAGACAACCACATGGTTACTGTGGAGACAGTTACTGTGGAAACGGAGGCTACTTGTGGGAATTTCCAGTTCTTACCACACTGTATTTGTGGACAGAGGGTAGAAATGAAGGAAGTTCCTATTTAGTATGAGCTGATAACCAGAATAACAATAATAAAAATTTTATTTATATAGATATAAAAGTGTATACGTGAGTGTGGATCAAGGGTATAGAAAAAATATACAAAATGTTATATTTAAAAGCAATTTTATTATTCCCATTAAAATATAAAATGTAAAAATATATAAATAACAAATAAAAAAAAATAAAAAATTATTATATGTAAAAAATAGTATGCTGGGTGAATGGACGTGTCTGTTTGCTGCTCTGCACAGAAAAACAAATAATTATCAATTTCAACAAGAATAAGGTGGAAAATCCTGTTTTCTTTATTTTTCCCTCAGCTGTCCCACCTACCCTAAACATCCAGGACCTTTTTATTTTTTGCTTTCTGGACCTATTTGAGGGCTTTTCCACTATTAGCCCGTGCAACACTTTGCACCCCTGTAAAGGTGTTCCTGTTTGCGCCAGAGGTGGGACCTGCTCTCCGGAGGGTCGTGTCTCCGCTCCGGGAGCCTAGCATTTCTGGCAGGAGACCCAGCAAGAACCCGAAATACTTGTCAACCTTACCGGAATACTGAGTCCGGCTTCCAGTTACCCGGCGCTAATAGTTGTTACCAGCTCCTAGTGACCCTCCCCCATCTTCAGCCTAACACATCAGCCTGCTCCGGAGGGCCGGGGATCCGCTCCGGAGCACTCACCTTCAGTGCGGTATCCGTTGGATACTAAGCGATCAGTGCCTGCTTGTCAAGAGAGTCCCTGGGCTGTGACACACGTGGGAGGGCGGGAGGCCTGACCTACGCCTTATGAGCCACACGGAGGCAGCCGGCAGTGACCCCTGTTTGTAGGAAGGCAGCAAGAGGCAAGAGAGACAGCGCCTGGAGCAACGGAGAATCGGCTCTGTCCTGGCGGCTAGTTGGAAGCCCACTTACCTGACCTGATAGCCCAGGAGGGCGCGAACGGCGGACATTTTGGGCCCTTGCAGCACTTCTTCTTGGTGTCTCTTTGATCCCTGAGGCCTGGACGGAGCGGACACTTGGGTGTTGAGGAAGTCCTTTGCTGGCCCTGAAACCACAGGGGAACCATCATAATAAGCTGAGACCGGGTGGTTTGCTTGATCCTGGTGAGTGTTTGTGACATACTTCAGGCCCTGTGCTGTACCAGATGCACCCTTCTCTCCTCTGCCCAACCGGCTGGATTGTGGATTCTCTACAGCTGAGGAGGGGACTTTACCTACTTGCCCTTGATGTTCTGGTGAGTCTGCACCCTTTACACACCACACTCATTTATTAGGTGCTGGGAGGCCTCTCAGAGTTACATAGTAATGCTCAGCCTAAGAGAAGGGCCTTTGTGAGCTAAGTGAACTGATTATATCCCCATACTGCTTCTGTGAATGCTGCGGCCCCTCTGGGCATTAGTCCCTTTCTGGGAGTGGTGACTTTGACATATTTGGGGGTTCCAGAAGACCTACTTGCATTGTTCACAAAGGCACCCCATATAGTTCCACTGAGGCATTATTTATCTGCTGATCTTGTCCCCACAGTAACTGTGTCCACTGTATCCTTGAGACCATGCTTAAATTTGCATGTCAACGCAGGCCAGAATAGAGCAGTGTACTTCAGGCCTGCCCCCTACTAACCAAGCAACTTTGTGCCTCTTCAGCACATCATAAAGCTGAACACTTGTGACAACTTACTCAACCCAACCGCCTAGATAGACTGAATTTGCACACTAGACTGGCTTATCACTAGATCAATTATTGCTGCTACGTCAGCTTATTTGTCTTTGGGCTCCTGGCCTGAAGTGGAGTGCTGAATTGTCTTATTGTTTACTTAACAACTTTTGCTCTTTGCAGGTTTCCATAACTGTAATAACCCTAGCTGTAAACCAGATAGGAGGATATTTAAGTGCTACCCCCTTAAGACTCTTCCTTTCCGGCCTAGCTAGTCTAGGTTGGTCACTTCCACTTCCCTTTTCCCCTTCCTTCGGGTCGTATCCCCCTTCCCTGAGTCGAGAGGGGTCCTTCAGCCCCAAAGTAGCTCTTATCTAGCACTATCCTCTGCATACTTTGTAATTTATATTCTTGTTATTTGCTGGTGAACCTAACGGAAGAGGAGGCCTATTCAGTTGAGGTGCCATCTACTTTATGGGTTTAGCGAATGGAGGTCAACTAGGGTAGAACTGTAGGGGCAAAGGTATCTCACTCTTTTACGACACCTCTTGTATTTTTGTATGTATTGAAATTTTGACTTCTTATCAATTTACTACTCTTTGCCTGTGGAATCCTATACGTGGGTCCCTCACCTTTCCGCTCCTGCCCAGCTTGTCTGGGTGGGTCACCTCCAATTCCCTTCCCCTTCCTTCGGGTCGTATCCTTAGGTTCCCCAAGGTGAGGGACTAGCACAAGTGCTCTACATTTCTGTAGCAGGTTTATTTTATGCTAATGATGTAGCTTTTCCTATGAAGTGTAACTCAGCCCCGCTCTAACCATGTGATAGGTTGTCTTTAAACTGTACATTTGAATGTGTCATGCATAACCCTTGATTTTCTTCCAGCGCAGCAGCATATAGCCTATGAGCCCTCAGTGACCCTTCACTCTGTTTCTCTGGGATCTAGCTATTAACCCACAAAATGCCTCACATGATGAGAAAACACTCAAAGTCAAACCCCAAACCTAAGAAGACAGTGTTTGATCATTTTGCGCACTCTACTAAGGAGTCTCTGCCCCACCCAGGTGTGGAAATGAGTGAACCTGACTCTCAAGATGAGGAATCTCAATCCAGCCAACACTCTGCAACTGCCTCTCAACATTATATTACGGAATCATCACTCAAGAAACTCTTAGCTAATCAGACTAAGTCCATCACCCAAGAAATCCAGCGCAGCTCTGCAGAACTTAAGAAGGAGATCTCAGAAATTGGTGACAGAGTTGACGCACTGGAGCGCAAGCAGGATGATCAGGCTGTAGATCAATCCAATATTCTGGCCTATGCCGAAAACCTGGCTGAGCAGATTTCACAATTGGAATCTAAACTGGCTGATATGGAGGACAGATCGAGACGCAGTAATATAAGGTTCAGAGGAGTCCCAGAGTCCGTAGCTCCGGCAGATATACAAGGCTATCTTCAAGATCTTTTCCGAGAACTAATAGGCACCCCTGACGGCCTCACTAGCACAATGGAGAGGGCTCACAGGGCATTGCGCCCCAGGACGGTGAGCTCCGACAAGCCGAGAGACATCATAGTGTGTTTCCATAGCTTCTTATATAAGGATCGCCTTCTACAAGCCGCCTACAAAAAGCCAAATCTTAGTGGTAGATTTGAGGGAGTCCAGCTACTACCTGACTTATCAGCACACACCCTTCAACAGCGTCGCCACTTTCAGCCAGTTACCACTGCTCTACGTAAGGCCAATTTTCGGTATCGCTGGGGGTTCCCTACCAGGCTCCTGGTAACCAAAGATAACCAGATCATAACTATCACCACACCTTCTCAGGGCATGACTCTTCTTGCCTCATGGGGATTATTGGTGGTTCCCCGGAACACACGGGTCCAACCCCAACCTGCCTTAAGAGCCTCAGCTCCTGAATGGTCGACAAAGGATCAGAGGGCAAAGAGACCTAAGATACAACAATCCCAAGAACACTCTGAACCTACTTTATAGGTTCCTTCGGGAGCCAATGGCCCTGGACTGAATGTGTATAGGCTCCTAGGACTCAACTGAAAGGTGTCACTACCCAGCTTGCACCATGTGTCAGGCGAGATACTTGTGAGCTTTAGTGAGCCGTTTAATTGTTTGTTCATTTAGTAAGTTTTATGTTATCTCACTTGGTTAGATATATTACCTGCTGTTTTGTAACCACTTAAGTTTAAGCACTTCATGTTAAGACGATTATGTTCTTAGAGCGGGGCTGACATTTTTGCCCCACTGCACTAGCTCCTGAGCTGTATGCTTGCCCCCGCACTGAAGCCCACGTTAGGGCTCCCTTGAGGTGGACTACTTCCACCACTCCAGAGGCACTATTAAGTGTCTCTGTTTACTCCTTACCTCTCCTCCCCTTACCTTTTTTCCCCATTCTGTTTCCCAGACATTGGTACTTGGACCTTTAACACCCAATTCCTAATTACCCCTAGATATGACTAGTACCCCTTTAAGGTTTCTCACCCAAAACGTTAGGGGACTTAACACTCCCTTCAAGAGAAGTCTCTTACTACACTCACTGAAACACCATAACCCAGACGTAGTGTTCCTCCAAGAGACGCATTGGCTAATTGATGAGCCGATCAGACTCTCCTCTAAGGAATACACGCATATAGAATATGCTCCCTTCACCAAAAAAGCCAGAGGCACAGCTATTATTCTACACAAGAGGCTAGCTGTTGAACCAGTCCTGACCATTAGAGACCCGCAGGCCAGATATGTCATCCTGATCTGTAAAATCAATCACGTGCTATATACTCTTGTGTCAGTCTACTTGCCCAACACACACCAACCTAAGTGCCTCAAACACATACTTCATGTCATTTCCCAGCACAAACAGGGTAGAGTTGTTGTTTCGGGAGATTTTAACATGACCTGGGACCCGAAAGTAGATAGAAAATCCTCTGCCTCGACCAGGACTCCTCCTTCTACAGAACGACTTGCTGCAAAATTTCGTACTCTCATGACTGGCTCAGGTTACTTTGATATATGGAGGGCTACCCACACTAAGGACCGAGACTATACACACTATTCACAACCACATCAACAATACACCAGACTTGATTACATGTTCTCTACGGCAGATTCACTAGACCTGGTTACTAACTCAGCCATTTCTATCTGCCCCTGGTCTGACCATGACTGTGTCACTGCCGACCTCATCTCCACAAACACTACTCGTTCTAGGGCCTCTTGGCGCATGCCTCACAACCTCCTACAAGATATCGCCCTTAGAGAAAAATTGCGCACAGAAATTAAACACTTTCTGGAAACTAATGACAATACCCAAGTCAGAGACGACACCCTATGGGGAGCCGCTAAAGCAACAATTAGAGGCATAATGATCTCGGAACAGGCTAACCTTCGAAAGCAGGCGGGACTCTCGTTATCCCAGGCCCACATTAAACTAAGAAATTTAGAATCCCAAAACAGAGTAAAACCTATAAACTCTTTAGCAGCCCAAATAACTGATCTTAAAAATCACATTTCGCAGCTAGAGCTTAGGAGAACCCAAGATAACCTAACTAAACTAAAACAACTGTACTTCTATAAGGGTAATAAGGCGGACACCCTTCTGGCCAACAAAATCAGAAACAGAACTAGTGTATCGCGTATACATAGCATAGTAAAAGCGAACTCCCTCCTTAAAATCCCTTCACAGATAGGGGAGGCTTTTGCTGAGTATTACTCTAACCTCTATAATATAGAAAAGTCTGAGAATCCCCCTGCGACCCCAACAGACACAATACGTGAGTACTTAAAAGCCTTGAATCTCCCGTCCCTCTCACCCGATCAAAAGGATTCTCTAAACTTGCCATTCTCTATCAGAGAAGTACAACAAGTAATCAGGAACTCTAAATCATTTAAATCACCAGGCCCAGACGGTTTCCCAGTCCATTTCTATAAAACTTACGTCCAAGAACTTTCCCCCTTGCTTCTTAGACTTTACAACTTAGCTAGAGATGAGGGTAAATTCAAGAGAGAATTCCTGGAAGCCACTATTATAACAATTTTGAAACCTAATAAGGACCCTACTCTTTGTGCCAGCTACAGGCCAATCTCGTTAATCAATACTGACATAAAATTCTACTCAAAACTTTTAGCCAATCGTATTGCCAACCTATTACCCCACCTGGTCAATCCAGACCAAGTGGGGTTTATCCCCAAAAGAGAAGGGCCAGATAACACTAGAAGACTCTTAAATGTGATGAGCCTGTCATCCAGCCTCAACAAACCTATGGCGATTATCTCATTGAACGCTGAAAAGGCCTTTGATCGGGTGAGATGGCGGTTTCTGTGGGAAGTGCTTGAAACCTTCCAATTCCCAAGTTCCCTCGTGGGAGCAATAAAGGCCTTATATTCCACTCCTTCCGCCTCAGTAAGGGGTCTTGGCTTCCAAACTCCCCCTTTCTACATTTCCAACGGGACCAGACAGGGATGTCCCCTATCGCCCCTGCTTTTTGCGCTGGCCATCGAGCCGCTGGCAGAGCAAATCAGATTGGATCCACGCATGGGTGGGATCACCCTGTGTGGCACCAAGCACAATATTGCCTTGTTCGCGGATGACATTACCCTTCTCTCATCAGATCTCTCGACCACTCTCCCTAGACTCCTACAAATAGTCAGGGAATTTAATGCCCATTCTTATTACAAGCTAAACATATCTAAAACAGAGATTTATACCCAAGGCTTCCAGAGCTCGTCTCTGGCTCCTCTAAAAGCCAAATAACCCTTCCGGTGGTCGGATACGTCGGTGTTACACCTAGGAGTCAGACTCTCCAATGATCTATCCCGGACTGTCAGGGATAATTACCTCCCTTTGCTATCGGAGCTTCGCTCCCTTAGTAAGAGTTGGAATCTCTCGCAAGTCTCGTGGATGGGGCGGATCGCAGCTCTAAAGATGTCTTTTCTACCCCGACTCACATACTTATTTCGTTGCCTTCCAATCAGAGTCCCTAGAAAAATCCTCTTGCAGTTTCAAAGTGAATTCACTAAGCATATTTGGCAGGGCAAACCTCCAAGAGTGGCGCAGAAAGTCCTGCAATTGCCCAGGATAAACGGGGGACTAGGCTCTCCCTCGATAGTAAGATACTAAGAGGGGGCGATGCTCACCCATATCTCACAATGGGGAGTCAGGCAGTCTACCTGTAAATGGCACTCCATTGAACAGGCCTCGCTGCCCTATAACCTAACTTTACGAGATCTGATCTGGACGCCTATGCATTGCCGTAGAGATCTAACTTTGACAAACCCTATTATTCGGGAATGCCTGCACTTTTGGGACAAAATCCGCTATTCTAGACATATTGCCCCTCACCCATCTCCCATTACCTCTATACCTGGCCTGCTAGCAGGCTTACAGGATACCCATCCACTGAAATGGGCTCAACTTGGAGTTCATGTAGTCTCAGACCTCTGGCTTCCACCACCGGAAAGTGGATTCAGAACCGCCTCTCAGCTAGGGGCGGATGGGACCTTACCCCATATTCTAAAATTCGAACACCACAGAATCAAAAGCTTCCTGACCAGTTGGGGCTTCAAGCCTCAGTTAGCCCGACCATTAACCCCTTGGGAGACCACATGGAGTCAGGGAAACAAGCTATGTCGACCTCTCTCCAGACACTATACTCTCTTAGACCCTAACCTAAATTCGGAAACAACACCCCACCTTTCAAAGTGGGAATCCCTACTCGATAAATCATTTACAGAAGAGGCTTGGGGACACACTCTTGAGCGTACCAAAAAGGCCATACATTGCACAACCTTATTTGAGATTTATTATAAATTGTTGGCTCATTGGTACTATGTACCTACCAGGTTGGCTAAAATATTTCCTAGTTCGTCCCCTTACTGTTGGAGAGGTTGTGGTCAGAGAGGGGACTCTCTACACGTCTGGTGGGAATGCCCCAAAATTTGCCCCTTATGGATAAGATGCTTTAGGGTTCTTCCCAAATTGGGAGTATCATTACGTAGCTCACCGGCAGTTGCCCTACTACACATAGGTGTCCACACTATCCCTAAGCATCATGCTTATATAAGCATTTACCTTTTTATGTCCATCAAACATCTTATCGCTTGTGATTGGAAAAAAGAGTCCCCGCCTAGCTGGACAAGAGTCTGCTCTTATATGGCCTACCTATATACCATGGAAAAAGACATTTTCTATAAGTTAGGTAATTCCGACCTTTTTGAGCTTACATGGGCTGACTGGAAAGATTCATACGACACAACCTGGAAACCTAATGTCTTGTCCCCCAGTTAGCTTCCCACCGGTGACATAAGGCCTTATCCCTGGCTTAGTACACATGATTTTGGATGGCTTACGTGCCACACCGCTCATAACTAACTACATTCCTCCGCTCCTCCTCTCTTTCCACCCCCCTTCCTTACCTCTAGACTCATTCCCTTTCCCCTCTATCCCTGAGCTGAGAGACCTTGGAGTCTCCTACAGGCAAGATATAAGGTACCATCATAGTTTATGTCTGACTTCTGAGTTTTTGGTATCACTTAGAACAGAGTTTTATCTATTTTACCTTTGTAATATTATACTGTTTTGAGGACAGTCTGTGTCCTCACATTGTTAATTTATATTTACTCGCTTTTTTTTTCATCTGTATTAATGATATATTCAATAAAGCTTTTTGAAAACTTTAAAAAAAAAAAAAAAAAAAATAGTATGCTGATATGCTAATAAGGGAGAAGTGGTACGAGAATCAGTTGCCAAAAAAAGTAGTAAAAAAAGTAAGTGGCCAAGCGGCACGGTAAAATATGGTAACGTGCAGATGGCAGTTAACTTACTTGAGTGTAGTGCTGGGCAGGAGGACCACTGTAGGTATCCTAGGAATCAAAAAGTAGGAGTATAGCTGAGAAAAAAATATCGCTGCACGGAGCAGCTTGTAAACAGTCTCAGCGTGTGAATCGGAATTCCGGATGTGACGTCACGAACGTGCGTCACGTGCCTTACGCGTTTCGTGAGCGTATCAGCTCACTTCATCAGAGGCTATATATATATATATATATATTCATGTACATATCTCACAATAAATAGATATAACAGTCCAAAAATCATTACATATAAAGAGAAATATCTCTAATCTACCTTTCCACCCCTGCACTCTCTCCTTCTGTCAATTCTCACATCAGTGACTGCTTATCTGGCATTTCTTCCTGGATGGCCTCTCACCACCTAAGAATAAACATGTCCAAGACCAAACTACTTCTAATCCCCCCTCTAACTCTACTCCAGTTTCTAATTTTTCCATCACTGTCGGCAGCACCACTATCTCCCCATCACCCCAAGTCCCTAGGAGTTACACTTGACTCCAATCTGTCCTTCATTCCCCACATCCAATTGCTCTCTTCATCCTGCCGCAACCACCTATGCAATATCTCCAAAATCCATCCGTTTCTGAGTGCTGAAACTACTAAACAGCTCATCCAGTCCCTGGTAATTTCCCAACTTGATTACTGTAACAACTTACTAACTGGCCTCCCTCTCTCCCGCTTCTCTCCCATGCAATCCATCCTAAATGCATCTGCCAGGCTAATCCACTACTCTCAACGCTCGGTTTCTGCTGCACCTCTCTGTGAGTCCCTTAACTGGCTCCCCATTCACAGCAGAGTTAAATTCAAACTTCTCAGCCTGACCTACAAAGTCCTCACTCATCAACAAATATACTCCAGCCCGCCCCCTAAGATCCAACAATAACCTGCTCTGTGCATCCTCTACCATCACTTCCTCTCATGCTAGACTATAGGACTTCCCTCGTGCAGCACCAACCCTATGGAACGCACTTCCTCGAGCTTTCAGACTTTCCCCTAACCTCTCCTCCCTTAAACGTTTCCTAAAGATCTTTTTGTTCAGGGAAGCTTATCACCCAACTCATTAAAAAATTAACTTAACTTACCTAACAGTTGCCCTCATCTATCTCCTTGCTTATATCATTCTCACCTTTGCAGTCCCCACCTCCTTTTTTCCATCCTCCTACCCATCTAGATTGTAAGTTCCCACGGGCATAAAGCCTCAATGCCCCCTGTATTTGTCTGTAAAATTTTGTCTTTTATTGTATTGTTTCCCCGTTTTACTTTTATCCTTGTATCCATTGGCAGCGCTGCAGAATCTGTTGGCTCTTTACAAATAAAGAATAATAATATTTATTTAGAATTAAAAAGAACATATTCCGTTGCAAAAACATTTTCACAATATGAAATATTCGCATTTTCCTATACACTTTTCAAGGAGAATACGTCATGGGCTTTGCTCAAAAGATTAGAGTTCTTGTGGGGGGGTTTTCTATTTGTCTTCTCCATTGACTTCTATGGGGAATATGTGAATGCGCACGCGATTTAGCAGTTTACATTATGCGGTTTAACGTGTGTGCAAATAAGTTATTTCTCAACTTGTAATAGCTGCGTAACCCCAAATGCTAAAAAGCCATAATGTTTTCTAAACTGCTTTGCTATGCTACTTGTAATCTTGCCCTTTGTGTTTTAAAGTATCGTAAACATTGTTTATTTGTTTTGCGCATGTGTGTAGATATATATGTGTTTGTATGTATATACTGTATGTGCATATACATACACTCGAATATATATATATATATATATATATATATATATATATTCCGGTAGAATGACAGCACTCACTGGGCTTAGTAAAAAATAACTTTTATTGAAAAAGTTTAAAACATAGTCCCATGACATTTCGGTGCCCACTGGCACCTTTATCAAATTGTATCACCCAGCATAAGAGAAGATGTAAAGTTCTGGCATCCGGGAGACAGAATAAAATATATCCTTACAAGCAGCCTTATGTACCCTCTTCAGTGCCTTAATTCTGAGTGACGCCATAACTCAGCTCCAATCTCACGCTTCGGCGAGTCCATGCCCCTTCCGGTTTTCTGCTCGCACATCATTGGACACAGTCACGCACATACACATCCCAGATGTAGCTTGAGTGCACATGGATAATTACCATATTGAGAATTGTGCATGCCTCTGTCATCACTCATAGGCATGATCACTTGTAAGCGCTGCTTGTAGGAAAAAAGTTAAAAACATGCAAATGCTTATAATCATAAGTATATGCAAAAATACTACATGCGGCAAGAAAAAACGTAGAGGAAACACAACAGTGTCATATGGTGCAAATAGCTTCTACAATCACATTAAAAGACATTGGCAAAGTAGTATGTGCTATCATCATCAGTTTTATTGAGGAAATCTTGAACAGGAGACCAAAGATAACCTTAGTCATAAGTTAGTCTTATATGACAACAGGTGGGAATAATCAGCAATGGTACATGTGGTGCAAAGTTTAAAATTTGAAGTTTGAAGATTTACAGGTCAAAAGATCAGCCAATAAATGGCCCAAAGTTCATCTTTATATTGAGTCCCCTGGGGTCCACTGTGTCCAAGGTGTAAATCCATTTGGAGTCAATCTGTAATAGCTTTCTCTCCCGATCTCCCCCTCTTTTCATAGTGGGGACATGATCAATGATCATGGTTTTCAAGCTGGAGGCATTATGTTTCTGATGGGCAAAGTGCCGGGCCACCAGCTGTTTAGAGGAGCCATTTTTTATGGCCTCCCTGATGGCATGACAATGATTTGCCATCCTCTCTTTAAAAGATGTAATTGTTTTGCCTACATAACATAGGGAACAAGGACAAACAAGCAGTTATACCATGTAGGTACTCTTACACGACAGCCTGTGTTGAATTTTGAACATCTTGTTGGTGTGAGGATGTTGGAACGTGTTTCCAGTCAGCATGCCATTACAAGTGATGCAGTCCCCACTCTTAAAACATCCCAGTCTTGTGGGCTTGAGCCATGTATCCTTATGGTAGGAGCCAATGGGATTGGCTTTGACCAGAATGTCCCGAATATTTCTGGCTCTGCGATACACCATGCGTGGCGATCTTTTCCTCCATTGCGTCAGATGTTTATCCGTCTGAACGATATCCCATCTGTCACGGACAGCTTCATGTAGCTGTTTATGGGATGGCGTGTAAGTCTTGACAAAGTTCAAACTGGGGTCATCTTTAGTTTGTAATGGTTTATTCCTATTTAGTAGGGTCATTTGGGTTTCTTGTAATAGTTTCAATCTTGCCCTGTTTACATCAGTAGACAAGTATCCTCTTGCTAAGAGCTTATCACACATTGTGTTAAGTTGCTGCTGGAGTAATTCAGGCTCTGAGTTGTTTCACACCACCCTGTTGAGTTGTGAGGAAATAATCGCCATTTTATGATGATTAGGGTGACAACTGGTAGATGATAACAGGGAATTCCTGTCTGTGGGCTTAGAGAATAATGAGGTGCCAAAATGATACCTCCCATTGTCAACAATTTTAAAAGTATTTAACTCAAGAAAGTGTACATTATGCAAATCATGTTCAAGTTTGAATCTGATGGGGGAGTTGGCACTATACAAGTCATATACCCACTGTTCAAGTTGTCTTTCGGTGCCCGTCCAGACTAGGAACAAGTCATCTATATATCTAGAATACAAAGATATATGTTGGTGTGTCTGTGGTTTCATCAAATAGAGCTCATAGCTCAACATGAAAAGTTTGGTATAGACCCATGGCCATGCCGGACAATTGAAGAAAATAATCCTTCTCAAATTTAAAATAATTTTTGGTGAGGCAGTGTTCCATAAGCTCTACGAGAAACTCAAAAAGAAGACTAGTGTAATGACTATTTCACTATGGATCTGACAGTCTCCAACCCCTCAACATGGCAGATCACAGTGTAGAGACTGTCCACATCCATAGTGACTAATATGTCACTGGTAGAGGCGTCCTGTAAATAGGAAAATGAGTTACATACCACTGACTGTAGATGGTAGTCTATATATTCAGCAATGCCTGAAAAAAATTGACCCTCTATACAATGGGCCGACCCGGAGGTTTAACCAGGCCATTGTGTATCTTGGGGAATAGGTTTAGAATCGATTTGACTGGATATTCTACACACATATTGTCAAATTCAGACTGGGTAATGATATTAGATTGTAATGCAAACAACAGGGTTTGGTCAATGGAGGTTTTGAAGGCCTTAGTAGGATTGGCAGGTAGTTTCCTATAGGTTTTGGGATCAGATAATTGTCTCATGGCTTCCAATCTTTTATCACTATACTGTAGTCCTGTACAACTATATCCCCGCCCTTATCAGCAGGGCGTATAATAATGTTGTGGTCATTAGTTAACGTCTGTAGTGCCTGTAGTTGATCTTCAGGTAAATTTGAAAAACTGTTTTCACCGAATTTAGTGTCACAGTCATGTCTAAGCAGCCTAGAGACACTTTTAATAGAAGAACTGGTCATCTGCGGGTCAAATCTAGAGGAGGGTTTAAACCTATCCAGATTGGTAAGGGGCTGTGTGTCTTTAAAAAATTCTTTAATGTTCAGGTTCCTCTGAAATTTGTATACATCAATTGCAGTGTAAAAACTGTAATGTTTGGGGGTGGGTATAAATGACAAGCCCCTGTTGAAAAAGTTGATTTCCCTAGTAGTAAAAGGTCTTGTACTGAGATTAAAGACTATATTGGTCGTTTCTTTGGATTGTATGTTTTTCTTTTTGTGCCCCCCTCATCTGGTATGGTGCCCTCCCCGTTTTTTGAATGTATTAGTGGTAGTTTATTTGCAGATCTGGTAGTAATACCAGTATGTGTGTCTTTATCATCAGTCTGTACTCTATCTGTATCTCCCCCTGATGAGTCACCTCTGCTATTGTCAATTGTATAAATCTGCATTCTGTTTCTGGGGTTCCTGCGTCTAGGTCTGAATGCCCTAATTTTGTCACCTTTGCCATACAGCCATTTATAAATCTGCTTTTCGCGGTAGTCAATTTCTACAGTAGTGAGTTTTTTGTTTTTAAAACCTATCAATTCACAATTGTATTTGGTGACTAGTTTCTCAAGTTTACTAACCCACTCCTCTGTTTTGTCCTCAATGAGAACTTGATAATTATGTGTCTTGATAGTGTCAATCTCTATCTGAATCTTTTTTTCCGGTCTACTAACTTCCTCAATAGTGAGGAGGATGAGATCATACTAACACTTGTTCAGTATAGAACATCATTTGCGACAAAACTCTGGGTTCGAGCGGCCTAGTGTAGGTGCATTACAGATTCTAAAACCACTCGGTATCTGTTAATTTTGTGGTAACATGATAAGTATACGGCATGTAAGTTAAAATCTACCTTGCGTTTCCTCAAATTCAATAACCTGTGATAAATATCTATGGGTTTATCACCCCTCAACTCACGCACTCACTGGGTTTAGTAAAAAATAACTTTTATTGAAAAAGTTTAAAACATACGGCTAGATTTAGAGTTTTGTCAGTAAGGACCCGCGTAGCTAACGCCGGATTTTTTCTGGCCGCACCATAAAAATAACTCTGGTATTGAGAGTCCACATAAAGGCTGCGTTAGGCTCCAAAAAAGGAGCGTAGAGCATATTTAACGCAGCTTCAACTCTCGATACCAGAGTTGCTTACGGACGCGGCCAGCCTCAAAAATGTGCTTGTGCACGATTCCCCCATAGGAAACAATGGGGCTGTTTGAGCTGAAAAAAAACCTAACACCTGCAAAAAAGCCGCGTTCAGCTCCTAACGCAGCCCCATTGTTTGCTATGGGGAAACACTTCCTACGTCAGCACCTAACACCCTAACATGTACCCCGAGTCTAAACACCCCTAGCCTTACACTTATTAACCCCTAATCTGCCGCCCCCGCTATCGCTGACCCCTGCATATTATTTTTAACCCCTAATCTGCCGCTCCGTAAACCGCCGCTACTTACATTATCCTTATGTACCCCTAATCTGCTGCCCCTAACTCCGCCGACCCCTATATTATATTTATTAACCCCTAATCTGCCCCCTGAAACGTCACCTCCACCTGCCTACACTTATTAACCCCTAATCTGCAGACCGGACCGCACTGCTATCATAATAAAGTTATTAACCCCTAATCCGCCTCACTAACACTATAATAAATAGTATTAACCCCTAATCTGCCCTCCCTAACATCGCCGACACCTAACTTCAATTATTAACCCCTAATCTGCCGACTGGAGCTCACCGCTATTCTAATAAATGTATTAACCCCTAAAGCTAAGTCTAACCCTAACACTAACACCCCCCTAAGTTAAATATAATTTTAATCTAACTAAATTAATTAACTCTTATTAAATAAATTATTCCTATTTAAAGCTAAATACTTACCTGTAAAATAAATCCTAATATAGCTACAATATAAATTATAATTATATTATAGCTATTTTAGGATTAATATTTATGTTACAGGTAACTTTGTATTTATTTTAACCAGGTACAATAGCTATTAAATAGTTAAGAACTATTTAATAGCTAAAATAGTTAAAATAATTACAAAATTACCTGTAAAATAAATCCTAACCTAAGTTACAATTAAACCTAACACTACACTATCAATAAATTAATTAAATAAAATACCTATAATTATCTACAATAAAACCTAACACTACACTATCAATAAATAAATTAAATACAATGCCTACAAATAACTACAATGAAATAAACTATCTAAAGTACAAAAAATAAAAAAGAACTAAGTTACAAAAAATAAAAAAATATTTACAAACATAAGAAAAATATTACAACAATTTTAAACTAATTACACCTACTCTAAGCCCCCTAATAAAATAACAAAGCCCCCCAAAATAAAAAAATGCCCTACCCTATTCTAAATTACTAAAGTTCAAAGCTCTTTTACCTTACCAGCCCTGAACAGGGCCCTTTGCGGGGCATGCCCCAAGAAGTTCAGCTCTTTTGCCTGTAAAAAAAAACATACAATACCCCCCCCCAACATTACAACCCACCACCCACATACCCCTAATCTAACCCAAACCCCCCTTAAATAAACCTAACACTAAGCCCCTGAAGATCTTCCTACCTTATCTTCACTATACCAGGTTCACCGATCAATCCAGAAGAGCTCCTCCGATGTCCTGATCCAAGCCCAAGCGGGGGGCTGAAGAGGTCCATGATCCGGCTGAAGTCATCATCCAAGCGGGAGCTGAAGAGGTCCATGATCCGGCTGAAGTCTTCATCCAAGCAGGAGCTGAAGAGGTCCATGATCCGGATGAAGTCTTCTATCAACGGCATCTTCAATCTTCTTTCTTCGGGAGCCATCATCTTCCATCCGATGTTCCAATCAGCCAATCAGCCAATCAGATTGAACTTGATTCTGATTGGCTGATTCCATCAGCCAATCAGAATATTCCTACCTTAATTCCGATTGGCTGATAGAATCCTATCAGCCAATCGGAATTCGAGGGACGCCATCTTGGATGACGTCATTTAAAGGAACCGTCATTCGGCTAGTAGGCGTTGGGAGAAGAGGATGTTCCGCGTCGGATGGAAGATGATGGCTCCCGAAGAAAGAAGATTGAAGATGCCGTTGATAGAAGACTTCATCTGGATCATGGACCTCTTCAGCTCCCGCTTTGATGAAGACTTCAGCCGGATCATGGACCTCTTCAGCTCCCGCTTGGATGATGACTTCAGCCGGATCATGGACCTCTTCAGCCCCCCGCTTGGGCTTGGATCAGGACATCGGAGGAGCTCTTCTGGATCGATCTGTGAACCTGGTATGGTGAAGATAAGGTAGGAAGATCTTCAGGGGCTTAGTGTTAGGTTTATTTAAGGGGGGTTTGGGTTAGATTAGGGGTATGTGGGTGGTGGGTTGTAATGTTGTGGGGGGGTATTGTATGTTTTTTTTTACAGGCAAAAGAGCTGAACTTCTTGGGGCATGCCCCACAAAGGGCCCTGTTCAGGGCTGGTAAGGTAAAAGAGCTTTGAACGTTAGTAATTTAGAATAGGGTAGGGCATTTTTTTATTTTGGGGGGCTTTGTTATTTTATGAGGGGGCTTAGAGTAGGTGTAATTAGTTTAAAATTGTTGTAATATTTTTCTTATGTTTGTAAATATTTTTTTATTTTTTGTAACTTAGTTCTTTTTTATTTTTTGTACTTTAGATAGTTTATTTCATTGTAGTTATTTGGAGGTATTGTATTTAATTAATTTATTGATAGTGTAGTGTTAGGTTTAATTGTAGGTAATTGTAGGTATTTTATTTAATTAATTTATTGATAGTGTAGAGTTAGGTTTAATTGTAACTTAGGTTAGGATTTATTTTACAGGTAAATTTGTAATTATTTTAACTATTTTAGCTATTAAATAGTTCTTAACTATTTAATAGCTATTGTACCTGGTTAAAATAAATACAAAGTTACCTGTAAAATAAATATTAGTCCTAAAATAGCTATAATATAATTATAATTTATATTGTAGCTATATTAGGATTTATTTTACAGGTAAGCATTTAGCTTTAAATAGGAATAATTTATTTAATAAGAGTTAATTAATTTCGTTAGATTAAAATTATATTTAACTTAGGGGGTGTTAGGGTTAGACTTAGCTTTAGGGGTTAATACATTTATTAGAATAGCGGTGAGCTCCAGTCGGCAGATTAGGGGTTAATGTTTGAAGTTAGGTGTCGGCGATGTTAGGGAGGGCAGATTAGGGGTTAATACTATTTATTATAGGGTTAGTGAGGCGGATTAGGGGTTAATAACTTTATAATAATAGGGGTGCGGTCCGCTCGGCAGATTAGGGGTTAATAAGTGTAGGCAGGTGGAGGCAACGTTGAGGGGGACAGATTTGGGGTTAATAAATATAATATAGGGGTCGGCGGTGTTAGGGGCAGCAGATTAGGGGTACATAAGTATAACGTAGGTGGCGGCGCTTTGCGGTCGTCAGATTAGGGGTTAATTATTGTAGGTAGCTGGCTGCGACGTTGTGGGGGGCAGGTTAGGGGTTAATAAATATAATATAGGGGTCGGCGGTGTTAGGGGCAGCAGATTAGGGGTACATAAGTATAACGTAGGTGGCGGTCGGCAGATTAGGGTTTAAAAAAATGTAATCGAGTGGCGGCGATGTGGGGGGACCTCTGTTTAGGGGTACATAGGTAGTTTATGGGTGTTAGTGTACTTTAGAGTACAGTAGTTAAGAGCTTTATGAACCGGCGTTAGCCCAGAAAGCTCTTAACTACTGACTTTTTTCTGCGGCTGGAGTTTTGTCGTAGAATTCTAACGCTCACTTCAGACACGACTCTAAATACCGGAGTTAGAAAAATCCCATTGAAAAGATAGGATACGCAATTTACGTAAGGGGATCTGCGGTATGGAAAAGTCGCGGCTGAAAAGTGAGCGTTAGACCCTTTTTTTAATGACTCCAAATACCGGAGGTAGCCTAAAACCAGCATTAGGAGCCTCTAACGCTAGTTTTCACGGCTACCGCCAAACTCCAAATCTAAGCCATAGTCCCATGATGTTTCGGTGCCCACTGGCAACTTTATCAAATGGTATCACCCAGCATGAGAGAAGATGTAATGTTCTGGCATCCGTGAGACAGAATAAAATATATCCTTACAAGCAGTCTTATGTACCCACTTCAGTACCTTAATTCTGAGTGACGCCATAACTCAGCTCCAATCAGCTCCAATCGTGCGTCACAACTCACCAGGGTGGTGCGGAACATCTCAGAGCCTTAATTACTCCAACAGCAACTTAACACAATGTGTGATAAGCTCTTGGTAAGAGGATACTTGTCTACTGATGTAAACAGGGCAAGATTGAAACTATCACAAGAAACCCAAATGACCCTACTAAATAGGAATTAACCATTACAAACTAAAGATGACTCCAGTTTGAACTTTGTCACGACTTACACGCCATCCCATAAACAGCTACATGAAGCTGCCCGTGACAGATGGGATATCGTACGGATGGATAAACATCACCAACAAGAGATCCAAGACAAGAGGCTGTCATGTAACAGTACCTACGTGGCATACCTGCTTGTTTGTCCTTATTCCCTATGTTATGTACGCAAAACGATTACATCTTTTAAAGAGAGGATGCAAACCATTGTCATGCCATCAGGGAGGCCATAAAAAATGGCTCCTCTGAACAGCCGGTGGCCCGGCACTTTGCCCATCAGAAACATAATGCCTCCATCTTGAAAACCATGATCATTGATCATGTTCAGAATGAGGACAAACAGATCCACAATCTTCAGAGTAAAATTCTTTTATTAAACAAAATATTGAAAATATGTAGGACACATCCAAAGGAAACAAATGGAGGGCATACCTAGACTGACGTGTTTCAGCTGTTGCGCCGTAATCATAGTCTGGGGAGGCAGGACAGGATGCATGTTTAAAAATCATATAAGAACTGCAGATAGGTTAATTGATTAAAACCAACAAAAACGCCCCCTATAGTGTTAAACCTAAACAAGAATTCTAATCACTGATGCCTTATATAGTGAAAAAGCTGATATAAATGAACAAATTATACACAGATATGTAGAAATATAAGAAATAAGTATATACATATATATATAGGTACAAAAGCCATATTAAACAATACGCTGATAATGTATGCAACACAAAAATAAATTTGTTGATGTAGTAAAAGTAAGGTATGTGATATACATGTATATGGCAATATATAACATTATGATGCAGAAATTAGATGGTAAATAGGAGATAATGAATATATTAAAGAGCATATTAAGGAGCACTGCAGAGAAATATACTATAGTGAATACCTTGAGAATTGCAGATACCATAAACTTACTATAAAGAAATACAAGGGGTAATGAGCAGATAAATAAACACTCTAGCTGTCAGATATCCAATATAATAGATACATTAGATACATTAAAGACTCAAAGAATGGCCCCAATATGTACACAATTAATTGATTCAAGGCCAAAGTGAATATCTAAATATGGAAGTATCTAAAACAGATAATGTAGTATACTATAAATGCTAGGCTGAAGAAGGAAACTCATTCCCAAAAATTAATTAAATTATTTCTGTAGTTCAAACCTAGAGGTATTCTGGTCTGGAAGATCCAGAACACCTCTCATTTTGCTAGTAAAGCATCAATGTCCCCTCCTCTTTTGGGTACAGAGACTTTTTCAATAGCTACCCACTTAAAGGTATTAAGTTTTGAATCATGGTGGGTAGCAAAATGCTGAACTAAGGGAGTGGTGGACCTACCCCTGGTAATGGTAGAAATGTGTTCCCTAATGCGTGAATTGATGTCCCTAGATGTGAGTCCCACATACTACAAATTACACTTGACACAAGTGATAAGATAAATCACGTATGTGCTGGTACAGTTAAGACAAGTTTTTATGTCAAAGGACAAGCCATTTACTGCAGAGGTGAAAGTATTAGTGATCTGAACAAATTCACAAGGCTTGTATTTCCTATGGGCACATCTGTACATGCCATTGTGTGTGAGCCAAGAGCTCCTTGTGCTATCCAGTGTTCCTAGCTGTGTAGGTGAAAGTAAGGATCCAAGAGTGCGGCATCTCCTGTAAGAGCACCGTACACCTTTTTGTACTGTATCTTTTAAATTATCATCTGCTACTAGGAGCGAGAAGTGTTTCTTAACAATGCTACATATTTAATTATAGTATTGTGCACTGTAATTAGTGACAAAATTAACTCCATCAAATGTATCACTCTTAATCTTGTTATCTTGTAACAACTTGTCTCTAGGAATCAATTTAACTTTATTTTTTGCTTAATTGATATGGCTAGAGGTGTACTTTCTCTCCTTGAGTCTCTGTTCCAGATTCACGGTCTCACACACATAGTCATCCTTCCTACTGCAGTGTCTTTTCAATCTAGTGAACTGGCCTTTGGCCACTGCGTAGGAAGTATTTTTAGGATGACAGCTATGTGCGTGAAGCAGTGCATTACCAGATATTGTTTTATGATAAACCATAGTGTCAATATTGCCATTATCACTACCCCCCAAAAGTAGGTCCAAAAAGCTAATACTCTTAGGGTTACATTCGAATTTTAAGCCCACATCATTTTGATTAAGCCATTTGACAAAATTGTCAATATCAACAGAGGACCCAGACAAGATGAACAGGAGTTCATCAATATAACGCTTGTAAAAGCGTATATGAGACCTGTGGGGATTAGTATCTCCAAAGATTTGGGTAAGCTCCCACCAGTCAAGATATAAATTGACGTAGGAGGGGGCAAATTTAGCCCCCATAGCTGTCCCACATCTTTGGAGATAATAAGTGCACTCAAAGTAGAAAAAAATGTGGGTAAGTAAGAAATTTAGAACTCGAAGGATAAATCTCTGGAACTCATCAGTGAAATCTGTGTAAAAAGCAAGAAAAAATCTAATAGATTCAATTCCCTTATCATGAGGGATTGAATTGTCCTGACCTTGATTCCCCCCACCCCCTTCCTGAGGCTCCCTGGCCATTGGAAAAACCTAGTCCAGCAAGGAAGGGTTACTACTATTGGTGCTACTAGCCACAATATGATTGTAAGATTGGCTGGGAATATATTTAGAGCCTCTATTCCCTTCCCTGTTGTCCAGCCTTTCCTTTGATCGAGTGCCTGTGGGTATATTAGAAGATGACATGTTAATATTGTTGTTTTTTTTTTTTTAAATCCCCGACTGAGAGATCTGTGTTGTCGTATTGGGTGTAATGTTAATATCTTCAGCACTAGAAAATCTGTCGTCTGATGACATTTCAGTCTCGCTATCTGAGAAGGTCACTGACTTAGATTGTGTGTTTCTACGTCTGCGATTACGTCTTCTATTTCTATTGCTATTATTATATGGAAGACTATGTCTATAGTCTGTACGTTGCTTTTTTGTTCCAAATGTAGACTGAATTAGATAAATAGTCAGTTTTATCCCTGATAAATTTTGTGTGTTTATTCTCCATGATTAGCTGCTTACCACGTGCAACTGAATCCTGGAGGATGGTGTTAAATTTGGCAAAGTCCAAGTCATGTCTACGTTTATTAAGTTCTAATTGTAAGATATCTATTTCCTATTTCATAGAGTTCAAATGTTGTGTTCTGTACTGTACAAGTACAAGCATAAGGTTAGAGGAACATTCTGACAATACTTCGTTCCAAGAATTAACAAACTCAAGATCATCCGGATCAACTTCAAAAGTTGGGAATTTGTAAATTCTTAATCCCCTAGGGATCATTTTTACAGACATGTAATGTTCAAAAGTCCAAATGTCCCATTGAGTTTTGTTCTCCTTGAATAAAAAGTTCTCCATAGAATCAAAGAGATTACTTAATGATAAAAGTCCTTTGTTGTCAGAAAAGATTTTGTCACAATCCATTGTGGGATTAGTACGTGCATCAGCTGGCATCAGGGAAAATAACTGTTTAGTAGGAGCATCCATGTTTGTATGTATTATTAATACAATCCCCATAGTGAGCCAGGCTAAAGATAGCAATAAGAATATAGGGTATCACCAGCAGATATCTATAAATGTGTGAAAAGTCAGAAGAGGTATTCTTATGCGGAGAATATATGCAAACAGTGTGGACAAGTCTTATCTTGTTTACGAGCCTTAAACACAACTCACTCTTATAACAGCCCTAAAGTTAAATTATCCATAAAGCATTGTTACTATTCAGTACCTGAAAAGCCGGAATTGTCCTGTCCTTTGGCGAGAATACAGGAGTTGCAAAGTATACTTGCTAGTACAGAGACCCTCTTCGCTCCACAGGGGGCTAAGAAATTGCTCAGCCAGCCTCCAGAGCGGTGTACTGACTGCAGCCTCCTATCGCACTGCAGGAACTCCAACGGCCACGAAGGATGACGTCACTCTTGACACATAACTGGGGAGAAGTGAGTGTGCTAGCCCAGTGCCTGGCAAGACGTCTGGGGGGATGAAACGGTATCCAAACTGGTAATAGTGCAGATTGAGGACAAACGGATCCGCAATCTTCAGAGTATAATTTTTTTATGAAACAAAATATTAAAAATATGTAGGATGCATCTAAAGGAAACAAAAGGAGGGCATACCTCCTATCGCACTGCAGGAACTCCAACGGCCATGAAGGATGACGTCACTCTTGATGCATAACTGGGGAGAAGTGAGTGTGTTAGCCCGGTGCCTGGCAAGACATCTGGGGGATGAAGCGGTGTCCAAGCTGGTAATAGTGCAAAATGAGGACAAACAGATCCGCATTCTTCAGAGTATAATTCTTTTATTAAACAAAATATGAAAAATATGTAGGATGCATCCAAAGGAAACAAAAGGAAGGCATACCTAGAGTGACATGTTTAAGTGGTTACACCGTAATATTAGTCTGGGGACTATGTGTTGCATACATTATCAGCAGATTGTTTAATATGGCTTTTGTACCTATATATATATGTATATACTTATTTCTTATATTTCTACATATTTGTGTATAATTTGTTCATTTATATCAGCTTTTTCACTATATAAGGCATCAGTGATTAGAATTATTGTTTAGGTTTAACACTATGGGGGGCGTTTTTGTTGGTTTTAATCAATTAACCTATCAGCAGTTCTTGTATGATTTTTAAACATGCATCCTGCCCTGCCTCCCCAGACTATTATTAAGGCGTAACCGCTGAAACATGTCAGTCTAGGTGTGCCCTCCTTTTGTTTCCTTTGGATGCATCCTACATATTTTTTATATTTTGTTTAATAAAAGAATTTTACTCTGAAGAATGTGTATCCGTTTGTCCTCATTCTGCACTATTAACAGTTTGGATACCGCTTCATCCCCCAGATGTCTTGCCAGGCACCGGGCTAACACACTCACTCACTTCTCTCCAGTTATGCGTCGAGTGACGTCATCCTTTGTGGCCGTTGGAGTTCCTGCAGTGCGATAGGAGGCTACAGTCAGGACACCGCTCTGGAGGCTGGCTGAGCAATTTCTTAGCCCCCTGTGCTGTGGAGCGAAGAGGGTCTCTGTACTAGCAAGCATACTTTGCAGCAGCTCCTGTATTCTCGCCAAAGGTCAGGACAATGCCGGCTTTTCAGGTACTGAATAATAACAACGCTTTATGGATAATTTAACTTTAGGGCTGTTATAAGAGTGAGTTGTGTTTAAGGCCCGTAACAAGATAAGACTTGTCCACACTGTTTGCATATATTCTCTGCATAAGAATACCTCTTCTGACTTTTCACACATTGACCATGTCCCCCCTATGAAAAGAGGGGGAGATGGGGGAGAAAGCTATTATAGAATGAATCCAAATGGATTTACACCTTGGACACAGTGGACCCCAGGGGACTCAATATAAAGATGGACTTTGGGCCATTTATTGGCTGATCTTTTGACCTGTAAATCTTCAAACTTCAAATTTTAAACTTTGCACCACTGGGACCATTGCTGATTATTTCCACCTGTTAGCATATAAGCCTAACTTATGACTAAGGTTATCTTTGGTCTGCTGATCAAGATGTCCTCAATAAAACTGATGATGATAGCACATACTACTTTGCCAATGTCTGGTAATGTGATCGTACAAGCTATTTGCACCATATGACACTGTTGTGTTTATGATTATAAGCATTTGCATGTTTTTAACTTTTTTCCTACAAACAGCGCTTACAAGCGATCATGCCTATGAGTGATGACAGAGGCATGCGCAGTTCTCAATATGGTAATTAGCCATGTGCACTCAAGCTACATCTGAGATGTGTATGTGCGTGACTGTGTCCAATGATGAGCGAGCAGAAAACTGGAAGGGTCGTGGACTCGCTGACGCGCACAATTGGAGCTGAGTTACGGCGTGATTCAGAATTAAGGCACTGAAGAGGGTACATATAGCTGCTTGTAAGGATATATTTTATTCTGTCTCCCGGATGCAGAACATTACATCTTCTCTCAAGCTGTCTGATACCATTTGATAAAGGGGCCAGTGTGCACCAAAACATCATGGGATGTTTTAAACTTTTTCAATAAAAGTTATGTTTTTCTACCGGATTATTAATTTTTCTAAACCAGCACCCTGGTACTTATCTACCCCAGTCTGGGGCTTGAGAGTGCTAATCCTTTACCAGGACTATATATATATATATATATATATATATATATATATATATATATATATATATCCACACAGAAAATCAAGCACATAAAAATATATACACAAGCAACCATATACATGGAAACTTTGGGGTAAAACATTTTAGAAAATTCATTATAAAGCCAGCAGCTGTTAAATTAGAGTGAAATGGGGTTAATATCTGTTTTCAAAATGGAATTCACAACACACTCCTTCTCAATACAAACACCCTGTGATTGGACTTTGACACAGGATCAGCAATGCAGAAAACTATAACCTGGGTTTTACAAATTTCCTTTTAATATAAACACCAGCTGAACAATTTAGGAGCTTAGAAAAAAGGTTACAGAATACGATGTGTAAAGAAAGCCACAAATAGAATAAAAAAACAACACAAATTATTAAATGGGCACATTAAACAATACCAGTATAAAAAAAAATATTGCTTTATAAAAAGAGGGCCCCAATGAAAACAACTTTTTGGCCTCCCATACAGAGGACATTTTAAATAGAGTAGCAATAATGTGATGCCTACAATACCTAGACTAGTAATGGCTGACTGTGGCACCCCAGATGTTTTGAAACTACTTTTCCCATGATGTTAGGCACTCTGCAGTCTAGTTAAGCATCATGGGAAATGTAGTTCCAAAACATCATGGATCACAAAGTTAGTACCTGGCCTAGACCCTCCCAACACAGACAATCCCTTTTTTTTAGATTTTTTTTGTAGCACATAAAATTCCTCCTTCCTTAAAAAATATATTGAGAGCAGTGATTGACCATCTCAATACTTTTTATATAGAGCAGGGCAGATTTTTAACAGAGTCCTTTTCATACATTCCTTTAGCAGTCATATTTAGCCAATGTAGTTTAGAACTGTGACCACATACATACTCTGCTGTTAATTAACCAATGTTTCACCCCTTGCCATTAAGCCTCTCTATGTTCCCAAGGAATCTAGACTTGCCTCTAAGCTATACTTGACTAATTAACCCCTTGTGCTCTATACAGTTGGTCTAAAACCTAAGCAACCATCCATCACTGCCAAAACTGTACATAAGAGAGCAGATAGGGTAAGTAAGAGACAACCAGTTTTTTTAAAAATAAAACAAGTAAAGCACTACCCACATAACTCCCCTGCAGCAGTAAGTTCACTCAACCAGACTGACTAAATGTAATATAGACAACACCAGGCAGCCTCCCAATTCAGCTCTCCTTGCACTTCTATCACTTTGTGTGGCAAGTCCTGCGCAATGAAAAAGTAGTTGCATTATTAAACCCCACTGCCATTAAACCCTGGTCTCAGCATTCATAAGACATCTGTCTCTGGTATCTCAGTCATGACTTTGCAGCCAAATATTTATGCATTTAAAGAACCCAATGAAGCAGAAACAAAGTCATTATCAATGCTGTAGGGTTTGTTGTGTTTCTTAAATATATGCTAAACATTATTTATGTTATCATTTGTTATCATCTATTTGTAAACAGTTCTTTTCTCTATATTTTGTGGGAAATAAATATTTGCTTGTCATAATGACAGTATTGTATAAAACGGCACGATAAAATACTAAAAAGATCTATATTGATATTTATCATCATAAATCAGTGTCACTCTTCTGCCCAGTGTGCACATAATGGGCTAATTACAAGTGGAGCACTAAATTATCGTGCACCCGCAAACAATCTCTGGTTAATTTTCTAAAAGTGCCCAAAATGTAGCTTTTTTAAAATGAAAAACTGCACCAGGCAGTTTTTGGGGTCTAAAGTTGGTGGGATTGGGTTGTTATAAAAAAAAAGGCACTGAAAAGGGCCTTTACATTGTGGTTTATGGGAACTGTGTGTTCCTAGTAAATATATGTATATGATTGACCTACCCCATGATGGTCGCTATTTTTCCTGCACACGGATCAACTGCAAACTCTTCTTTTTTCCTGTTTATTTGATTACATTTGGCCGTTGAAGACTAGTTTGGAACATTGGGGTATGTAGCGCAACTGTGTTTTGTTTTCTCCTATATGATTATATGCATATATATTTTGGTGTTAATATGTGTTTACACACATATAAACAAAATATCTATCTATCTATCTATCTATCTATCTAAATAGATAATACTATATATATATATTCATATATATTTATATTTGTTGCCTTCACTGTGTTACTTGCCCCCTTTGCTGCGCTTAGGTTCTGATGCCATCTCTGACAGCATCAGAACAAGGCTTTGATTGGAGCCCATAGAAGCGCTCTCTTGTGAGTGCAATGCGAATGGTTAACTTGTAATACCAGCGCACATTTCATGAAAGTTATATATTTTGCTCCCCTTGTAATCTGGCTCTTATTAAGAAATGTTGCCTTCCCCGCTTCATGTATGCTAACTAGGAATAATAAAATATGGACTTAAAATTATAATATAAAATATATAAAAATATAATATAAAATATATATTAAAAAAAACAACTAAAAGGCTAAAGCATTTGCAGATGTTAAATCCAGCGGTTAACAGAGAAAGGGAAAAAAAGAGAAAATAAAACAAGTTATCAAGATCAAATAAAAATAAAAAAATACTTTTTGTTTGATTTGGATAACCAGTGGAGAACAGCAGTTTATTTTTGTTTAATTTGGGATCTTTATTTGATAGCTTAAATATCATATGGCACAGTAGTACATTTTAGAATAGAATATATTACTTCCAGACAGTTTGTGCTTCCCAAGAGTCTCAGGATGTTGTACAAACCGCAGCGTTATAGTGAATTTGTTCTCACTATGAATATTGTTTAGTGACAATAAAGAGGCCACCAAAATATGCCAGCTTTGGAGTCATCATGGCACCTGTTTAGAAATATCTTAATTATTGTCTATTAATTCTTTAAATGCTTTGTAATACATTGCAACCTTATCTGACATGCAAGGGTTTAACCCTGGCCATAGCGCTAATTGTGACCCTAAACCCGAAAACCTTACCTTGGATCCAAAGAAGCATCAGCATTATTCAGTTACTGAATAGGGCCAGATTACAACTGGAGCGTAAACGTTTGTACCTGATCAATAAGGGGTTTATTACGAGTGTTTGTGCTTGTCGGGCTTACCGTTGGCATTACAAGTCGAAAGTAAATGCGATCACTTGAGCGCAATCATGATTTACGCTAGAATGATTACCACGACTTCAGAGATCTGGTTAACTGTTTCACAAAACATAAAAGTTGCACATTTGGGAGTATTTTTGTAACAATGTATAGGTTTGCTTATTTTTAAATAACAATGTGCTGATCTTGAGACCCAAAAATATAACCGAGCCCTAACATTTTAGATTTATACTGATGTCTACAGACTCCAGCTTGCCCCTGATTGTGTAATGGGTCTTTTCATATGCAGCAGTGGGGGAGGTGTCTGCCTTTCCAGACCCTTTCAGTGGGTGTCCCAGCCTAAACTCATCAACAGTGCTAAAATTGGAGCTTCTAAGTAAGTTTTTAAAAGGTTTTATACTGGATTTTTAGATCAGTATCTGTGCATATTATTATTTATAATAGTGTAAATTACATGCAGTTATATGAAAATTGGTGTATACTGTCCCTTTAAGTTAAACTAAAACTTGAATGAAAGTGACATCATCCAAGATGGCATCCCTTGCATTCCTATTGGCTGAAAGGTTCCAATCAGCCAATATGATTAGAGCTGATTTTTTGCAGCTCTAATCCTATTGGCTGATTGGAACCTTTAAGCCAATAGGAATGCAAGGGACACCATCTTGGATGACGTCAGTTGCATTCAAGTACCAGTTTATAGCAGCGACCGTATTAAAGAGGAGCTCCGCGCCGGCTGTCTTCAGGATGGACCCGCTCCCCGCCAGATGGATGAAGATAGAAGATGCCGTCTGGATGAAGATTGTCAGTATATAGGTCGCAATGGGGGGGTACACTAAGCGCCTGCCTCAAAAGACCCTAGCTCTGGAGATTGACTCCTAGTAGTCAACAAATGATTAAGATAAACGTTATAATTGGAAAACCAAAGCGCCAAATGAGGCCGGGTCTGAACAATGGGATTAAATCAATAATAATCTAGATTCCTCAATATAGATTAAAAATTAAAAATTACACTTTATTACAAGCATGGATCCATGTTACAAATACATAAAAACAGTTAGCATATATAAAAACAATATAAAATTCTTATGGAATTCACGAACGCAATATTCTTATAGGTGACTGGTAAGGACCTATATGTACTGGTGTCCCAGTTTGGGTATCAACAAAAATCAACAACAGTCAGTAGGAATGGCGCGCTAATAGAGGTTTAGAAGTATCTATCGACAAATGTGTAAAAATAATAGAAAATCGTGTAGATCAATTTGCACTGATATCTCAGTAACAATTCTAAGAGGTCTGTCTATCCTTGATATTAGGTGATGATGTAAAAAATAATAAACTAGCGTATTAATAAGTATTCAGAGGTGCCCAGAGTGAAAATGAAAGAAATGCCTCAATTGAATAATGTGAGCGGTGTTTGTGTGGAAACAACGCAGATTTATGTGCTATACTTTAAAATGAACACCTTTCTAGTGTTGAGATTCTTTACTTAAGATAAATATAAAACTTCCTATGATAACACAGTGGACGAAACAAAAATAAATAAATGTGGAATTGTTCCGGTGTACTTCTTGATTAAGCTAACTTCAGTCACAACAAATATACCACATTAACTTTAGCAAGGTGAATACAGTAGTGTAAAATTACAAAACAAATACAAGTTAAAAAACAAAACAAAAAGATCAAAAGTGGTGATTGTCACTAATATCAAAGTTCTCCAAAAACAGTATCAAAATCCAAAATGTGGTGTTAAATCCAACCAATCAGAACATCATATTGATAAAAAACAGTGGCCACTGTATGATACAAAATAAACACGCTGAAAAGGCTTTTAGTGATTTCCTGTGGAAAGATAAATCCTATGAAGAAAAATGCCTGCTATCATGGCAGGACCGATATGGGAATCAAGGTCTCCTCAGACGCCCGACACGTCCCAAATAATACCTAAAGTGAAGAAACAAACATACAATAGTGCAGAGCGTAATATTCAAGTACAGTGTATAGAAGTAGACTCACCAGTCGACGCGTTTGGGTCTATATTAGACCTTTTTCAAGACTTGTCAGTATATAGCATGGTTACAATACAATTTATTTAATAATTATTTATTAAAATAACATCCAATTAAAATGCATACAATTAAAATCAATATTTATTCCTAAATTCTTTAAGCTTAGTTAAAGTTTTAAACACATTGAATTATATTTATAGAAACCAGAATATGAATCAGATGATACACACTTAAGCTGTTACAATATTCTATACAAAGATCATAAAACTATACCTTTACAATTTACCTTATTCACAATAAAATATCACAATAAAATACCAGAATATGGACCACTAACTTTAACAGTGCCTAGTTAACCAATATAACAAGATACTTTAACAGCCAATTTCTGTGCCAATTTATCTAAACTGAAATAAATCTTATTTAGCTACAATAAGGCAAATTCTAAAATCTATATATAGTTGCAATTATAAATTACTTAGCACTAAATATTACTAGTTAAACTACACAGGACTATGAACATGAGCTTAAAATACAAATTGTGCCCTTTTAAAATTACTAACTGCAATCTAGCTGTAGTTACCAAATACCTTTGATTAAAATATTAACTATATAGAACAGTCATACATAACCCCATCATCCAATTGAGTGTCTCAGCTTGGTAAGATAAGTCCAATTTCACCTCATAAATTAAAAGAGGTATTTTTGCAAGATGTATGAAAGTTAGGCCCAGATTTGCTTTATAGAGACTGGATTCCAAGGCAACAGTTTGTCAGTCCAAAATTCAGCAGCCAAGACCCCTGGCACTATATTAATATAGTATGAATACAGTATATTTCATATTTCTAATACATTTTGAATGCATGAAAAATCAGATGTAGGTCTGAAATGAAATAAATAATGTTGTTAAAAATGTCAAACATTTATACATCTATTAATGCAGCTATTATTCAATGCAGCAGACATTTATCCAATATAGTATGTTTATATATATATATATATATATATATATATATATATATATATATATATATATATATATATATATATATATATATATATGTTTTTAACATGATCTGAGATTTAGTTTCCCATGTCATACAGAGACTTAAAATGCCAGCTTGTCTAGGAGCTGCGTATGTAGCTCCGCAGGGGATAATTTAACATGTAGATGGTATGAGCCACATCTTTTGAGAATGTTTGTATATTTCCCTATTCTTACAGACGGACCGTCTGTTCCTTACATGGGACCTGTGAGTTTTATTACTTATTTTGGGCAGGAAACCCATTTATGGGCATATATATCTGAGGGTTCCATATGTTAACATTTACTTTGAAGTGGCCAACGTTTATCCTCCCTGTGGAGCTGTGAGCTTCAAAGGCCAAATACCCATTATCTATCTTCACTAATTGAGCAATTGAATCATCCCTTTTGTTTTCCAACTTGTCTTAAGCAGCAGTGAGGGGGGGGCAGGGCTATAGTGAGACCAATTCATATCAAATTAGATTTGAGCTAAAAACAGAATTTATGCTTACCTGATAAATTACTTTCTCCAACGGTGTGTCCGGTCCACGGCGTCATCCTTACTTGTGGGATATTCTCTTCCCCAACAGGAAATGGCAAAGAGTCCCAGCAAAGCTGGTCACATGATCCCTCCTAGGCTCCGCCCACCCCAGTCATTCGACCGACGGACAGGAGGAAATATATATAGGAGAAACCATATGATACCGTGGTGACTGTAGTTAGAGAAAATAATTCATCAGACCTTATTAAAAAACCAGGGCGGGCCGTGGACCGGACACACCGTTGGAGAAAGTAATTTATCAGGTAAGCATAAATTCTGTTTTCTCCAACATTGGTGTGTCCGGTCCACGGCGTCATCCTTACTTGTGGGAACCAATACCAAAGCTTTAGGACACGGATGAAGGGAGGGAGCAAATCAGGTCACCTAAATGGAAGGCACCACGGCTTGCAAAACCTTTCTCCCAAAAATAGCCTCCGAAGAAGCAAAAGTATCAAATTTGTAAAATTTGGCAAAAGTGTGCAGTGAAGACCAAGTCGCTGCCTTACATATCTGGTCAACAGAAGCCTCGTTCTTGAAGGCCCATATGGAAGCCACAGCCCTAGTGGAGTGAGCTGTGATTCTTTCAGGAGGCTGCCGTCCGGCAGTCTCATAAGCCAATCGGATAATGCTTTTAAGCCAAAAGGAAAGAGAGGTAGAAGTCGCTTTTTGACCTCTCCTTTTACCAGAATAAACAACAAACAAGGAAGATGTTTGTCTGAAATCTTTAGTAGCCTCTAAATAGAATTTTAGAGCACGGACTACGTCCAAATTGTGTAACAAACGTTCCTTCTTTGAAACTGGATTCGGACACAAAGAAGGTACAACTATCTCCTGGTTAATATTTTTGTTGGAAACAACTTTCGGAAGAAAACCAGGCTTAGTACGCAAAACCACCTTATCTGCATGGAACACCAGATAGGGCGGAGAACACTGCAGAGCAGATAACTCTGAAACTCTTCTAGCAGAAGAAATTGCAACCAAAAACAAAACTTTCCAAGATAATAACTTAATATCTACGGAATGTAAGGGTTCAAACGGAACCCCTTGAAGAACTGAAAGAACTAGATTTAGACTCCAGGGAGGAGTCAAAGGTCTGTAAACAGGCTTGATCCTAACCAGAGCCTGAACAAATGCTTGAACATCTGGCACAGCTGCCAGTCTTTTGTGAAGTAAAACAGATAAAGCAGAGATCTGTCCCTTCAGAGAACTTGCAGATAATCCTTTCTCCAAACCTTCTTGTAGAAAGGATAGAATCTTAGGAATTTTTATCTTGTTCCATGGGAATCCTTTAGATTCACACCAACAGATATATTTTTTCCATATTTTATGGTAAATTTTTCTTTCTAGCCTGAATCAGAGTATCTATTACAGAATCTGAAAACCCACGCTTTGATAAAATCAAGCGTTCAATCTCCAAGCCGTCAGTTGGAGGGAAACCAGATTCGGATGTTCGAATGGACCCTGAACAAGAAGGTCCTGTCTCAAAGGTAGCTTCCATGGTGGAGCCGATGACATATTCACCAGGTCTGCATACCAAGTCCTGCGTGGCCACGCAGGAGCTATCAAGATCACCGATGCCCTCTCCTGATTGATCCTGGCTACCAGCCTGGGGATGAGAGGAAACGGTGGGAATACATAAGCTAGGTTGAAGGTCCAAGGTGCTACTAGTGCATCTACTAGGGTCGCCTTGGGATCCCTGGATCTGGACCCGTAGCAAGGAACCTTGAAGTTCTGACGAGACGCCATCAGATCCATGTCTGGAATGCCCCATAATTGAGTTATTTGGGCAAAGATTTCCGGATGGAGTTCCCACTCCTCTGGATGGAATGTCTGACGACTCAGAAAATCCACTTCCCAATTTTCCACTCCTGGGATGTGGATCGCAGACAAGTGGCAGGAGTGATCCTCCGCCCATTGAATTATCTTGGTCACTTCTTTCATCGCCAGGGAACTCCTTGTTCCCCCCTGATGATTGATATATGCAACGGTCGTCATGTTGTCTGACTGAAACCTTATGAATTTGGCCTTTGCTAGTTGAGGCCAAGCTCTGAGAGCATTGAATATCGCTCTCAGTTCCAGAATGTTTATCGGGAGAAGAGACTCTTCCCGAGACCACAGACCCTGAGCTTTCAGGGATTCCCAGACCGCGCCCCAGCCCACTAGGCTGGCGTCGGTCGTGACAATGACCCACTCTGGTCTGCGGAAGCTCATTCCCTGTGACAGATTGTCCAGGGTCAGCCACCAATGGAGTGAATCGCTGGTCTTTTGATTTACTTGAATCGTTGGAGACAAGTCTGTATAATCCCCATTCCACTGTCTGAGCATGCACAGTTGTAATGGTCTTAGATGAATTCGTGCAAAAGGAACTATGTCCATTGTTGCAACCATCAATCCTATTACTTCCATGCACTGCGCTATGGAAGGACGAGGAACAGAATGAAGTACTTGACAAGAGCTTGGAAGTTTTGATTTTCTGACCTCTGTCAGAAAAATCCTCATTTCTAAGGAATCTATTATTGTTCCCAAGAAGGGAACTCTTGTTGACGGGGACAGAGAACTTTTTTCTTTGTTCACCTTCCATCCGTGAGATCTGAGAAAGGCTAGGACGATGTCCGTATGAGCCTTTGCTTTTGACAGGGACGACGCTTGAATCAGGATGTCGTCCAAGTAAGGTACTACTGCAATGCCCCTTGGTCTTAGAACCGCTAGAAGGGACCCTAGTACCTTTGTGAAAATCCTTGGAGCAGTGGCTAATCCAAATGGAAGTGCCACAAACTGGTAATGCTTGTCCAGAAAAGCGAACCTTAGGAACTGATGATGTTCCTTGTGGATAGGAATATGTAGGTACGCATCCTTTAAATCCACGGTAGTCATAAATTGATTTTCCTGGATAGTAGGTAGGATCGTTCGAATAGTTTCCATTTTGAACGATGGTACCCTGAGAAATTTGTTTAGGCTCTTTAGATCCAAAATTGGTCTGAATGTTCCCTCTTTTTTGGGAACTATGAACAGATTGGAATAAAATCCCATTCCTTGTTCTCTTATTGGAACTGGATGTATCACTCCCATCTTTAACAGGTCTTCTACACAATGTAAGAATGCCTGTCTCTTTATTTGGTTTGAAGATAATTGAGACCTGTGGAACCTTCCCCTTGGGGGTAGTTCCTTGAATTCCAGGAGATAACCTTGAGAAACTATTTCTAGTGCCCAAGGATCCTGAACATCTCTTGCCCAAGCCTGAGCAAAGAGAGAAAGTCTGCCCCCCACTAGATACGGTCCCGGATCGGGGGCTTTCCCTTCATGCTGTTTTGGTAGCAGTGGTAGGCTTCTTGGCCTGCTTACCCTTGTTCCAGCCTTGCATTGGTTTCCAGGCTGGTTTGGGTTGTGAAGTATTACCCTCTTGCTTAGAGGATACAGAATTAGAGACTGGTCCGTTTCTGCGAAAGGGACGAAAATTAGGCTTATTTTTAGCCTTAAAAGACCTATCCTGTGGGAGGGCGTGGCCCTTTCCCCCAGTGATGTCTGAAATAATCTCTTTCAAATCAGGTCCAAATAATGTTTTACCTTTGAAAGGAATGTTAAGCAATTTTGTCTTGGAAGACACATCCGCTGACTAAGACTTTAGCCAAAGCGCTCTGCGTGCCACGACAGCAAACCCTGAATTTTTCGCCGCTAATCTAGCTAATTGCAAAGCGGCATCTAAAACAAAAGAGTTAGCCAATTTAAGTGCTTGAACTCTGTCCATAACCTCCTCATACGAAGATTCTTTACTGAGCGATTTTTTTCCTCGAACCAGAAACACGCTGCCGTAGTGACAGGAACAATGCATGAAATTGGTTGTAGAAGGTAACCTTGCTGTACAAAAATCTTTTTAAGCAAACCCTCTAATTTCTTATCCATAGGATCTTTGAAAGCACAACTATCTTCGATAGGAATAGTTGTGCGTTTGTTTAGAGTAGAAACCGCCCCCTCGACCTTGGGGACTGTCTGCCATAAGTCCTTTCTGGGGTCGACTATAGGAAATAATTTCTAAAATATAGGGGGGGGGAACAAAAGGTATGCCGGGCCTTTCCCACTCTTTATTTACTATGTCCGCCACCCGCTTGGGTATAGGAAAAGCGTCGGGGGGCACCGGAACCTCTAGGAACTTGTCCATCTTACATAATTTCTCTGGAATGACCAAATTGTCACAATCATCCAGAGTAGATAACACCTCCTTAAGCAGTGCGCGGAGATGTTCTAATTTAAATTTAAATGTCACAACATCAGGTTCAGCTTGATGAGAAATTTTTCCTGAATCTGAAATTTCTCCATCAGACAAAACCTCCCTCATGGCCCCTTGAGATTGGTGTGAGGGTATGTCAGAACAGTTATCATCAGCGTCCTCTTGCTCTTCAGTGTTTAAAACAGAGCAATCGCGCTTTCTCTGATAAGTAGGCATTTTGGATAAAAGATTTTCTATGGAGTTATCCATTACAGCCGTTAATTGTTGCATGGTAATAAGTATTGGCGCACTAGATGTACTAGGGGCCTCCTGTGTGGGCATAACTGGTGTAGACACAGTAGGGGATGATGTAGTATCATGTTTACTCCCCTCATTTGAGGAATCATCTTGGGCAATATCATTATCTGTGGCATTACTGTCCTTACTTTGTTTGGACACTATGGCACAATTATCACATAAATTTAAATGGGGAGACACATTGGCTTTCATACATATAGAACATAGCTTATCTGATGGTACAGACATGTTAAACAGGCTTAAACTTGTCAACAAAGCACAAAAAACGTTTTAAAATAAAACTGTTACTGTCACTTTAAATTTCAAACTGAAAACACTTAATTACTGAATATGTGAAAAAGTATGAAGGAATTGTTCAAAATTCACCACAGTGTCTTAAAGCATTAAAAGTATTGCACACCAAATTTCAGAGCTTTAACCCTTAAATTAACGGAACCAGAGCCGTTTTTACATTTAACCCCTATACAGTCCCAGAATGAGGCTCTGTCTATAACTAGAAAGGCCCCCATCTGAAAAAGGTGTCCAACACAGTGCCTGCCGTTTTTCTAAATGTTCCCCAAGATTATAATACCAATAATTAGTTAGAATCTGCATAATATGCCTAGTAAAGCAATCGTTTTAGCCCAGAAAAATGTCTACCAGTTTTTAAGCCCTTTTTGAAGCCCTTTATTCTTTTATGTTTAACTAAGAAAATGGCTTACCGGTCCCCATGAGGGGAAATGACAGCCTTCCAGCATTACATGGTCTTGTTAGAAATATGGCTAGTCATACCTTAAGCAGAAAAGACTGCTAACTGTTTCCCCCAACTGAAGTTACTTCATCTCAACAGTCCTGTGTGGAAACAGCAATCGATTTTAGTTACTGTCTGCTAAAATCATCTTCCTCTTACAAACAGAAATCTTCATCCTTTTCTGTTTCAGAGTAAATAGTACATACCAGCACTATTTTAAAATAACAAACACTTGATAGAAGAATAAAACTACATTTAAACACCAAAAAACTCTTAACCATCTCCGTGGAGATGTTGCCTGTGCAACGGCAAAGAGAATGACTGGGGTGGGCGGAGCCTAGGAGGGATCATGTGACCAGCTTTGCTGGGACTCTTTGCCATTTCCTGTTGGGGAAGAGAATATCCCACAAGTAAGGATGACGCCGTGGACCGGACACACCAATGTTGGAGAAATAAAATATTAGATTCTATGATACAACTGTAGTTTATTTAAAGTTACTTCACAGGTACCCTGACAAGATGGAAGAGGCCGCCCGGATGAGGACTTCTTGCTGCCCAGATGAAGACTTCTTGCCAGCTGGATGGATCCTTCAAGCGGAACTTCAAGAACTGTAAGTGGATCGTCGGGGGTTAGTGTTAGGTTTATTTAAGGGTTTTTTGGGTAGGTTTTATCTTTAGAGTAGGGTCTGGGCAGTAAAAGAGCTTACATTACTTGTTTTCTAGCATAGAAATCAATTGGATATCTGGCAGCATCGAACATAAGCTTTGGCTGCTTTGAGACTCCCATTGATTCCTATGGCATCTGCGGCCTCCAGGGTGGCAGACTGAAAACCAGGTACGCTGGGCCGGAATAGCCGTGAGTGTACCTGTTAACTATTTGATAATTAGGTTGGATCAAGCTCACAACAATTACGCTAAAGAATTCAAGTGTATTTACGTTTGACGGCTTGATAGATATCCCCCATAGGGCTAGATTACAAGTGAGGTGCAAACGGTTTTTCATTAGCAAATTTGCCTTTTCACAATCTATTTTCATTCCACTATTACAAGCTAAGCGAAATCGTGATTTACTCTTTAATCCTTTCTAAGAGATGTGGTTACTGGTTTCCGAAACTAAAAAGTTGCACAAAACACTTCAAAAATACATTACAGAGTACACATACACTCATAAATAAACTATTAACCCTAAACCACCATCCCCCACATCGCAATAACTAAATAGAACTATTAACCCCTAACCCACCACCGACCACATTGCAAAGTATCTAAATAATCTATTAACCTCTAAACCCCCATCCCCCACAAAGCAAAGTAATAAATTAACATCTAAACCCCGTGACCTAACACCCCCTAACTTAACCCAAATACCTCCAAATTTAATTAAAAAATCTTAACTAATTAAAAAAAAAAAAACTTACCTGTAAAATTAAATAAAACCTAATCTTACCTTTAAAAAAAAAAAAATAACATTACTAAAAATAAAACTACCTAAAAGGGCCTTTTGTAGGGCATTGCCCTAAAGTGATCAACTCTTTAGGAAAAAAACACTAACCCCTTGTTACGGTACCAACTGTGTACCAAGGGTTAACCCCAGATGAACAATGTCCTGCATAGACAATCAGCAATTCACAACCCAGCCAGTTTCAGGTTTAAAACAGAATGACAACTTTATTTGAAGGCAGCACACAGATTTATACAGGTTTTTGACCCCCCCTCAGATGGGGGTTGAAAGAATGTTGTACATTAGATAAAAGGGAGAAGCGCCCTTGACATGATACAATAGAATTATATTACTTAAATACTTTACTTAGGCAGATAACAACTTAAACACATTTGGCTTGTCTTATCACCTAGTGTCTGTTCTCTGAGGGTGATTAAACAATGGCCTGTTTATTACTTAAATGTAATTATAGCACACAATAGCTGAGGCCAGAAAACCTGTCTTTATAAATTAGATTCTTAAAGCTAAACACAGTTAACTCTTTCAGTCCTGACAGAAGGGTCTGTCACATAGCTCCCCCCTTGTGGAACACTCCGGCAGACCCGGCTTGACCCTTTTGCGGGTCAACCTGGGGATGACCGGACTAGGAGGTGGTAGGCATGTCAGTTTGCTGGGACAATCCATCTGTATTCCCGTTATGAGAGAGAATCCCTGTCTGTATAAATAAGGGTTCAACCTCTTCAGTGCCCCGACTAGGGCTAAACAGTCCTTCAAAATATCATCGGCTTCTTTACGTGGTTTTTGTACCTGCTCTTTATAGGTATCCACAATCCCTTCATACTGACATAGGGTGCCCTTGAGTTGCTGCACCTCCCTATGAGCCAGCGTCAGCTTCTCCTCCAGTGTCACTAAGTTTGTCCTTAATGTTTCATGTTCCACTCTCAAGCTGGTGTTTTCTGCAGTCTGTCGGTGCAGCTTGTCTAGCAGAGATTCCTGTTCTAAACGTGCTTTTTCCTCTGCACTCCTCTTCTCTCCTGCTAGCACTGTTACATGATTATTTAACGTGACCATTTCATCCTCTACGTGACTCTTCTCCTTCATCAGCGCATTGTAACGGGACTTCCACGTATCAATAGCGGATAGAGATTTACTGAGCTCAGCGTCCTGGGGCTTAGCAGCAGGGGGGTCAGTCTCTGCTGCACGGATCTGAGCACGGGTAGTCACAGGGTTAACATCAGCGGGACCCATGGGAGCATAGGCAGAAACAAGGGGGACCAAGGTATTTCCAAGGAGAACATCAGCTGGTAAATCCTTCATGACCCCCACATTCACAGGTCTAGCGCCCCCTCCCCAATCCAAATGCACCCTGGCAACAGGTAGGCGGAACACAGTGCCCCCTGCTACCCTCACAGCCACAGTGTCTCCTGTGTGCTGTTTCTCAGACACCAAGTTCTTTCGAAGCAAGGTCATGGTAGCACCAGTATCCCGTAGACCACTGACCTCCTTCCCATTCACTTTAACCAGTTGCCGGTTATTCCGGTGGGCAGCTTGCACAAGGTCTGCCTCATGTAGGATGCCCCAGCATTCTTGCGCCTCTACATAGCGGGCCGCAGGCTGAGGATTACGTGGGATTCCGCTAGCGGGTCTTCTCCAGGACTGTGCTTGGTTCGCTGCGTTTAGGGGACACTCTGGTCTTTTGTGCCCTAGTTGCTTACATCCAAAGCACCGAATAGGTTGTGAGTAGCCCCGCGAATTGAACCAGGCTCTCTGAGGGTAGTTCGTGGCCCGAGACCGTGTGGTATAGCGGTGTGCTGGGGGTTGGTAACTGGCAGGTGCTGGGGTGACTGGGGGTCTGTACTCCACTCTGGCAGGGGGCTTAGTGGTAGCAGTGTCCAATTTGCGGGCATCCGTATACTCATCTGCCAAGCGAGCCGCTTCATGCAGGGTGGAGGGTTTACGGTCCCGAACCCACTCTCGAACTCCTGCGGGTAACTTGTCGAAGCAATGTTCCAACAGGAATAGCTGCAGCACCTCTTCCCCAGATACGGCTTGGCACCCCGCTATCCAGTGAGCTGCTGTGCGGTGCACCTTACATGCCCACTCAAGGTAGGAATCACCAGCCAATTTAACAGTGTCTCTGAACCGCCTCCGGTATGCCTCCGGTGTAACCGCATACCTGGAGAGCAGAGCCTCTTTTACAGTATTATAATCCCGACTTCCTCATCTGGAATGGCCCGAAAAGCCTCACTGGCCCGGCCGGATAATTTTCCGGATAATATCGTGACCCAGTCCTCTGCGGGTACCTTGTGTAGTGCACATTGCCTCTCAAAATCTGCAAGGTACCCATCAATCTCTCCTTCTGTTTCCAGGAAGTTTTTAAAAGCTGCAAAATTTACTTTTCCCTTTTCCACTGGGGTTGCTGTGACTTGGGCTGCTGCAGCGCCGCTTTGGCGAAGTAGGTTGGCCTCCACAGCTGCTATGACCCGGTCGATAATTTCGGCAGATGGGTTGGGGCCATAATATGCCAGTCTTATTTTAACCGCCCGATCAAAGCTTGCTTCTTCAGGGGTTCTGTCTGATATGCTGGGCCCATTGGTTCCTTCTGTCCCTGGTACTCTTTCCATCTTAGTCAGTATTGTAATAATCCCCCTCTTCCTGAGGTTACTGGCTTGTGTAGTTGCTCTTCTGGGCGATAAGGATTCTCCCGTCGCTTGCCACCAATGTTACGGTACCAACTGTGTACCAAGGGTTAACCCCAGATGAACAATGTCCTGCATAGACAATCAGCAATTCACAACCCAGCCAGTTTCAGGTTTAAAACAGAATGACAACTTTATTTGAAGGCAGCACACAGATTTATACAGGTTTTTGACCCCCCCTCAGATGGGGGTTGAAAGAATGTTGTACATTAGATAAAAGGGAGAAGCGCCCTTGACATGATACAATAGAATTATATTACTTAAATACTTTACTTAGGCAGATAACAACTTAAACACATTTGGCTTGTCTTATCACCTAGTGTCTGTTCTCTGAGGGTGATTAAACAATGGCCTGTTTATTACTTAAATGTAATTATAGCACACAATAGCTGAGGCCAGAAAACCTGTCTTTATAAATTAGATTCTTAAAGCTAAACACAGTTAACTCTTTCAGTCCTGACAGAAGGGTCTGTCACACCCCTCTAACAGTAACCCAAAATAAAAAAAAAAAACATAACAAAAAACTAAATTACCCATTGCCCTGAAAAGGGCATTTGGATGGACATTCAGTTATTTTGCTGGCCAAAAAAAATAAGCTAAAAAAAAAAAAAATACTCAAAAAACAAACAAAACAAAAACCTAACATTAACCACAAAAAGGTACTCACCGATGAAAATGATGGCGGCGCTCCATCTTCTTCATCAAGGCGGCAGTCCATCTTCATCCAGGCGGAGGTCCATCTTCTTTATCCAGGTGATGGCGGCAGCGACATTGGTCCTCCTCTTGCAAGCTTTTACACCAAGGTCCTGTTCATGCGGCCTCCAACCGCACACCTTTTATATAGTGGTACCCTTGCATTCCTATTGGCTGATTTGAATCTTCAAATTCAAATCATCCAATAAAATGAAAAGGTTTTCCTTTCATTCTATTGACTGATTTTGGTAATGGGTAATTTAGATTTTTAGTTTGGGGGGTAGGGGGTGTAATGTTATAGGGGTTAGTGTTTTTTCCTAAAAGAGCTTCTCGCTTTAGGGCAATGCCCTACAATAGACCTTTAAAGGCTATTGGTAGTTTAGTTTTAGAATAGGGCTTTTTTTTTGGAGGGGTATTAGAATATAATTTTTTTTGGTAATTACTTTTTTATTTTCTGTAATGTTAGGGGTTGTTTTTTTCTGTAATGCTATTTTTTTAAGAAAAAATGTGTAATGTTGGGGTTTTTTTATTTTTCTGTAATCTTAATTTTTTTAGGTAATTCTATTATTTTTTTTTAAGGTTTTTATTTAATTTTACAGGTAAGTTTTTTTTTAAGGTAGTTAGGATTTTGTTATAGCAAATTTAGGGTATTTTAATTTAGATTAAGTTAGGGGGTGTTAGGTTAGGGGGTTTAGATGTTAGTTTATTTAATTTAGATGTTAAATTAATTTAGATGTTAGTTTATTTAATTTAGATTAAGTTAGGGGGTGTTAGGTTAGGGGGTTTAGATGTTAGTTTATTTACTTTGTGGGGGATGGCGGTTTAGGGGTTAATCATTTTATTTAGTTATTCTGATGTGTGGGGATGGTGGTTTAGGGGTTAATAGTTTATTTAGATCATTTGCGTTGTGGAGGGGGTGGCAGTTTAGGGGTTAATAGTTCTATTTAGTTAATGTGGGGAATGGTGGTTTAGAGGTTCATAGTTTATTTAGATTGTTTGCAATGTGGGGGGATAGCGGTTTAGGGGTTAATAGTTCTATTTGGTTATTGCGATGTGGGGGGAGGGCAGTTTAGGGGTTATTATGCTAGGGGCTTATGGTAGGGTGGTAGGTTTTTTTTTAACTTTTTTATCTCCATTGATTTCCATGGGGGAATATATGCACGCACGCGCACGCAAAAACTCAGGTTAGGGTTTTTGCGCTTTTCGGGTTAAATCTAGCGCAAAATAAGGTTTTTTGGAACTTGTAATACCAGCGGAACCAGACAAACGCAAAAAGCTTAATGCTAGCAGAGTAATCTAGCACATATTTTAATTTGATGTTTTGGGGAACATAAAATCATAGTAAAAGTAACTTATTTCTTGCAAGATTTATTTTTTTTTATTTTACTTATTTATATTTTTAGTTACACATCACTGAGATCTGCAAATATTTTAGAGCTTTCTTTAAAAAGTATGCCACATTCTTTGATCTAAACAAATGTTGATTTCTTTTTTTTACAACAATTTTCCCTTTTGTTTTTGCAAAGAAAACATTTTTTTTACTGTTGACTCTTATAAACGTCAGTGTAAGTCTATGGGAGTCAATACTTAAATGCAATTTTCTAATGTTACAATTGATACTAAAATTGTAATGGGCTATGGCAAGATTTGAGTGTCAGGAAAGACAAATGTCTATATTCAATCATTCACCTAATTGGCAAAAAAACCCTCTTTGCCAACAAAATTAATATTTGAATATAATGACCCAATAAACAAAAACAAAGTTGAATAAAATAAAAGATTAATTGATATATCAATGGTTATCTTTCTAAAATGAAATATACAAATGTAATTGGGCACAGTCATCTCAAAAACACAGCTGATGAGTTTTTAAGAAGTGCATGTAAACCAAGGTTGTAGCCATTGGAAGTTGAAAACTCTTTTGAGGTCATTTGTTCATTGTGTTTTTTTTATTTTATTTTGGGGATTAAACCTATTTTTTGGCATTTCAAATTCACATTACATTTTGTTAATTAAAAAAAGTTTTTTTTCCCCCCACTGCATTCTGAATTCATCTTTATCAAAAGACCCAGCAAAGTATATGTAAAAACAATTTGTGTCTACTAAATACTCTTTTAATATAAAATGTATAAGGTATATTGCTCTGAGAATATAAATAATGCATCTAAATCTACTCTAATGTTTTTATTTTGTAGTTTGGCATAGAGTTCCAAAGAAAGATATTTGAGTGGCCAGAACTTTCTCACTGGCAAAAGATATGCACATTTTTTTGGCAACCAAATTGAGTATCTTGGGGTTAACATTATAATATTCTTTTTAAATAAGATCAAGTCCCAAAAAACCCAGACATCTGTGAAAAACATCATCACGTTGACCACAGTGGCAAAGCCAAAATCCCTTTTGCAATATAAATTAGATAGAAAAGTCTTTATTGCATGAGTAATTTTTACAAGCTGAAAACAGAAAATCGTTTTCAGTCTTCCTCTTAATGGGCACAGTGTTTCGCTACCAACTACCTACAAGCTTATATTAAGAGTTGCATCAAATTATGAGTTCAGAGTTAATTTGTTTATTACAGTAGGCAGATTGCCAATACCCCAACTGGCAACACGAAAGTTGGCAGGTCAACCTTCCTGTTGGGCACAAAATAATGATTATAGTCTAAACTGACCTCGTATTTTTCTCCAAAGTAAAAAATAAAATAAAATCTGATACAGACATTTAAAATATCCAAATATCTATCATGTTTTCTAGTAAAGGAAGCAAATGGACATAAATTCCGACTCCAGCTTCTGGTTACACGTAAACTGCCTTTATGTCTCTCCGTAGCCGATTGAGAGCTGGAACATCACTTGGTTTGTCTTGGACGTTTTTCTGACTTCTACCTCCCTTTGCATTATAAGACCCCCATGAAAATTCTTTCATCCATCAGACTGGAAAAGAACACTGTCACTATGTATGTTTTTTTAGGATCTTTCTCCCCCCTCCCCCCCCCCCCACCAAGCTTAATTCTAGCCATGCTGACTCCCAAATATACTGTAACATCATTTTGTGGTCCTGGAAGTATTTTAAATTTATTAAAGACTTCCATATGGGTAAAAAGGCTACTGATGCTAAAAACATTATCCTCCAAAGGGAGATATAATGTGTTGTATTCAAAGCATAATCTCCCCCCCCCCTCTCTCCAATAAACTATAACTTTTAAAAACAAATGGGTAGATGTACTTCCATTTTCCTAACAGACTATTTCCTTGACTGAAATATTAATTTATGAATGTACAAACTAAAGTTTATGAATGTAGTATGTGTAACTTGAAAATAGATTACTAAAACAAAGAAGAATTTGGCTTAAGCATTGAAACCACATCAAGTGGGGCTCACCAACATATATTTTAGATTTATATAAATTATGTGTACTAACCGTAGAGAGGTTACATCACATAAAGAAATTGTACTATTTAACCATCTGCAAAAATTCTTTAAGAATAGCGTAAATGTAAAATAAAAACACAAGCTGGCTGGATACTGATTACAGGATAGCATATTCAACCTGCAAACTCAGATAATATTTTAGAAATATTGCAGGCTAGATCCTAAGATAGATTTAGATACATTAAAGGGACAGTACACTGTAAAATTGTTTTTCCATAAATGTATTTTAAATTACTTGTTATACCAACTGCAGAGTATAAAATATTTGAGAAATTGCATTTTCGGGTTTATTTGTGTATCTGAAGTAGCTGGTTTTGTGCTTTGAAACCACAGCCTATTACAATGGGTTGAGCTTCAGGTAATATCAGATCTTATTATGTTATCACTTTTATGTACACAGACTTGCTCCCTTATCTTATATTTGTCTGGAACACCAAAGCTCAATACATAGAGAGAACAATGGAAAATTATCATTTTATTACTTAACTATCATGCCCCCCACTGACAGTGTAATCTCTTCTGCTGGCTGTGTTTATTTAGACTCGTCAATAGCGTATACGCCAGTATCAAAACTTTCAGTATAGGTTGGGAAACCACAAGCTAAATCAGCGTTTTCAAATGCTGAAATATGAGTAAAGGAGCTACTTGCAACCAATTTAATACACTCTAGCAGGTAAAAAGGATCATTGGGAATAATTTAAAGGGGAGAAAGTTTTTGGGTGAACTGTCCCTTTAATGTCTTTGCAACAGAGAAAGAAAATCCACAGTGAAATAATAGCAGATCTGGCATAGTCCCTGACAAAGAATCATAGCAACAATTATGTAGTCTGTGTATTTGGAAAATTTATAAAATGATCTGCTCAGTCCATATTTTATCAGATTTAGTGTTTTTTTTGGCAGATATCTATATCTAAACGTCGGCTGGTATTGTGGTTTATAAAGTGATCACAAACACAACATGTCTCTGCCTTTAATACCCCTAAAGCTCAAAATTGTTACTCACAGAAAGCAACATTATCATAAATTGTCTTATTAATGTCTTTATATTGTAATAAAAAATATTCCCAATTAAAGACAAACAAAATGGTGATATTGGGAGGTTATCCATTATATCACAAGATGTAACAGTGTGTAGTGAAGCTACAATTAATGTTTTGTGCGCCAAAACAATAAATATATGTGTGTATTTCTCTTTAAGAGATTTGAATAGGGACAATATGGGTACAGTGGACTTTCTTCCTTGGTATGTGAATTGGGCCCTGAATCATCCCCTGCTAAATTTATTGTTTCCTGTGGCTATTGTACTCTGTGTAACTCTCTCTCTTTTGGGATGTGTCTGTAGTCTGTTAAATAAGTTCTGTATTTACTGTGATTATATTTTTATTGTCTTGTCAGTAGCTATGTGATGCTCAAACCTTGTCGATACTTGCTATAATTCCTAAATTTATAAGTTTAATAACAGTATAACCTCAGCCCCCTCTCCAAATTCTATTGTCTGTTTATTTAACTTATACTACCCTGAATCAAACTTTCCTAATTGGCCTTTGACTGTCTTTCATCATGTCATTAACTAATTTCAACTGAATGCTCTGCACAATAAATTTAACATTTCTATGTTAACATGGCCGGAGGGTTGGGCAAGGAGAGTGAGGTAACCAAGATGGTGCCGAGTCCTACCTCCACTTATATTGACTTCAGGTAGCTCCTACCAACAGGTGAGGCCAGGTCATGTGATTCAGTAACTCCTTTATAAGCAGAGCAGGCCTGTCAGTCAGTGCTTGGTTGTTTTGCATCCTGCTTATGAACTCCTGGTGTTATTCCTTGTGAATCCTGTTTATTGTATTTTGTGACCTTTGCTTATCCCTGACTTCTCTGATTGCCGCCTGTCCTTACCTTTGGCCTGTTTGACTCTGATTTTGCCTCACCCTTTTTTGGATACCTTGTTCTCTGGACATTTGTTTGTGCTTGCTGCTGCTTTTCTGCACTTGAGTTCCAGTTCCTGTTCTAATAAACCTCTACAGGTGGTACATAACAACTATGCCATAAAATGGAACTCGCAGGAGCCATAAAATGGAACTCACAGGAGCACCTGAAGCCATAACCGCCTTAGCCCAACAGGTGGCGGTATAGACCCAAACAGTACAAGAACTACAGACCAGTAACACCACCCTGCTTCAGCGTGAACAATTAAGAGTCAATGCTGTTCTACCTCCACTTACACCCCAGCCTCCGGCACAGCCTCCGCTGTCACCTACTATTCCTGAGCCTGCAATTTCTATACCTGAAAAATTTACTGGAAAGAAGCCTAAATTCCGAACCTTCATAACTACCTATGAATTGATTTTTTTCTCTCAAACCACATACATATCCTAATGGCTATACAAAAGTTAGATCCACTATTATCCTACTCTCTGGTCAACCTCAGTTGTTAAACAACAATAGTCCACATCTAGAGACTTGATGGAATCCTTTGTAACTGCTATGCATACTTTATATGATGACCCATTGAGACCACCTGCTGCCAGAGCCGCCTTAAGTTCCTTACACCAGAACAGGCATCCTGTCGAGGACTATATAACAGACTTTTGTGAATTAGCTCCTGATACTGGTTTCAACCACAGCCTATTACAATGGGTTGAGCTTCAGGTAATATCAGATCTTATTATGTTATCACTTTTATGTACACAGACTTGCTCCCTTATCTTATATTTGTCTGGAACACCAAAGCTCAATACATAGAGAGAACAATGGAAAATTATCATTTTATTACTTAACTATCATGCCCCCCACTGACAGTGTAATCTCTTCTGCTGGCTGTGTTTATTTAGACTCGTCAATAGCGTATACGCCAGTATCAAAACTTTCAGTATAGGTTGGGAAACCACAAGCTAAATCAGCGTTTTCAAATGCTGAAATATGAGTAAAGGAGCTACTTGCAACCAATTTAATACACTCTAGCAGGTAAAAAGGATCATTGGGAATAATTTAAAGGGGAGAAAGTTTTTGGGTGAACTGTCCCTTTAATGTCTTTGCAACAGAGAAAGAAAATCCACAGTGAAATAATAGCAGATCTGGCATAGTCCCTGACAAAGAATCATAGCAACAATTATGTAGTCTGTGTATTTGGAAAATTTATAAAATGATCTGCTCAGTCCATATTTTATCAGATTTAGTGTTTTTTTTGGCAGATATCTATATCTAAACGTCGGCTGGTATTGTGGTTTATAAAGTGATCACAAACACAACATGTCTCTGCCTTTAATACCCCTAAAGCTCAAAATTGTTACTCACAGAAAGCAACATTATCATAAATTGTCTTATTAATGTCTTTATATTGTAATAAAAAATATTCCCAATTAAAGACAAACAAAATGGTGATATTGGGAGGTTATCCATTATATCACAAGATGTAACAGTGTGTAGTGAAGCTACAATTAATGTTTTGTGCGCCAAAACAATAAATATATGTGTGTATTTCTCTTTAAGAGATTTGAATAGGGACAATATGGGTACAGTGGACTTTCTTCCTTGGTATGTGAATTGGGCCCTGAATCATCCCCTGCTAAATTTATTGTTTCCTGTGGCTATTGTACTCTGTGTAACTCTCTCTCTTTTGGGATGTGTCTGTAGTCTGTTAAATAAGTTCTGTATTTACTGTGATTATATTTTTATTGTCTTGTCAGTAGCTATGTGATGCTCAAACCTTGTCGATACTTGCTATAATTCCTAAATTTATAAGTTTAATAACAGTATAACCTCAGCCCCCTCTCCAAATTCTATTGTCTGTTTATTTAACTTATACTACCCTGAATCAAACTTTCCTAATTGGCCTTTGACTGTCTTTCATCATGTCATTAACTAATTTCAACTGAATGCTCTGCACAATAAATTTAACATTTCTATGTTAACATGGCCGGAGGGTTGGGCAAGGAGAGTGAGGTAACCAAGATGGTGCCGAGTCCTACCTCCACTTATATTGACTTCAGGTAGCTCCTACCAACAGGTGAGGCCAGGTCATGTGATTCAGTAACTCCTTTATAAGCAGAGCAGGCCTGTCAGTCAGTGCTTGGTTGTTTTGCATCCTGCTTATGAACTCCTGGTGTTATTCCTTGTGAATCCTGTTTATTGTATTTTGTGACCTTTGCTTATCCCTGACTTCTCTGATTGCCGCCTGTCCTTACCTTTGGCCTGTTTGACTCTGATTTTGCCTCACCCTTTTTTGGATACCTTGTTCTCTGGACATTTGTTTGTGCTTGCTGCTGCTTTTCTGCACTTGAGTTCCAGTTCCTGTTCTAATAAACCTCTACAGGTGGTACATAACAACTATGCCATAAAATGGAACTCGCAGGAGCCATAAAATGGAACTCACAGGAGCACCTGAAGCCATAACCGCCTTAGCCCAACAGGTGGCGGTATAGACCCAAACAGTACAAGAACTACAGACCAGTAACACCACCCTGCTTCAGCGTGAACAATTAAGAGTCAATGCTGTTCTACCTCCACTTACACCCCAGCCTCCGGCACAGCCTCCGCTGTCACCTACTATTCCTGAGCCTGCAATTTCTATACCTGAAAAATTTACTGGAAAGAAGCCTAAATTCCGAACCTTCATAACTACCTATGAATTGATTTTTTTCTCTCAAACCACATACATATCCTAATGGCTATACAAAAGTTAGATCCACTATTATCCTACTCTCTGGTCAACCTCAGTTGTTAAACAACAATAGTCCACATCTAGAGACTTGATGGAATCCTTTGTAACTGCTATGCATACTTTATATGATGACCCATTGAGACCACCTGCTGCCAGAGCCGCCTTAAGTTCCTTACACCAGAACAGGCATCCTGTCGAGGACTATATAACAGACTTTTGTGAATTAGCTCCTGATACTGGTTTCAATAAGACAGGCATTGTGGAACAGTTCTGTCTAGGACTTTCAGAACTCTTAAAAGACAAATTAGCAACAGTGGGCATTCCCACCTCTATGGACGAACTAATCCTATTAGTAACTGAATTAGATAGACGTTTCCATGAACGGAGAATGGAACATACTCAAGCTCTATCACCTTTTCTCCTCACAAGTTCTTCAGGAACACCTGATTCTTCCACAATCACATCTGAGAAACCAATGCAGATTGGCATAGTTCGTCATCATCTATCTGAGGAAGAACGTAAAAGGCATCGTTCCTTAGGTCTCTGTCTGTATTGCAGAAAACCCGATCATCAGTTTAAAACTTGCTCAGTTCACCCAACCTCTTCACCGAGTAAGGGAAATATTTCACATTTCTCCTGGAATACAGCAGCGCCAGCTATATCTACTTACCTATCTGTTTCTTTTTCCCTACAGTGGGAAAAAAAAGATCATGCAGTTACATCTTTTATCGACTCTGGTGCTAGTAGCTGCTTTATGGATCTAACTACTGCACAATCCTTGAAAATACAAATTAGGGACAAATCTTATCCGTCATTGTTATATGTTGTATTTGGAACTCCTATCAAAATTGGTCCTGTCTGTCATGAAACAGATCCTATTCTTTTACTTATTGGAGAATACCATGTTGAAACACTTTGTCTGGATCTTGTACCCTCACCCGTGTTTACCCTCATTCTTGGACTACCTTGGCTTTGTACCCATAATCTATTAATTTATTGTGGACAAAAGGTACCCTCATATTTTCCTTGAACCATTGCAATACAACTTGTCTGTTGTCTTGTTCTACCCCCATGGTGTCCCTCATATCTCCAGCCTCTACCATTCTTCCTGAGAAATATATTGAATACTCTGATGTGTTCAATAAAAAGAATGCAAACATCCTACCACCTAGACATCCATATGATTGCCCCATTGATCTACTCCCTGGGGCTCCCATTCCATATGGACATATTTTTCCACTTGCTAAAGCTGAACTGAAACACCTTAACCCCTTAATGACCGGAACATTTTTCAATTTTCTTACCCTTAATGACAATGGCTATTTTTACATTTCTGTGGTGTTTGTGTTCAGCTGTAATTTTCCTCTTACTCATTTACTGTACCCACACATATTATATACCGTTTTTCTTGCCATTAAATGGACTTTCTAAAGATACCATTATTTTCATTATATCTTATAATTTACTATAAAGAAAATTATAAAATATGAGGAAAAAATGGAAAAAAACACACTTTTTCTAACTTTGACCCCCAAAATCTGTTACACATCATCTATATTTTTTTTTAGAAGACATCCCAAAGTATTGATCTAGGCTCATTTTGGTATATTTCATGCCACCGTTTCACCGCCAAATGCGATCAAATTAAAAAATGTTTTCACTTTTTCACACATTTTGTCACAAACTTTAGGTTTCCCACTGAAATTATTTACAAACAGCTTCTGCAATTATGGCACAAATGGTTGTAAATGCTTCTCTGGGATCCCCTTTTTTCAGAAATAACAGACTTATATGGCTTTGGGGTTGCTTTTTGGTAATTAGAAGGCCGCTAAATGCCGCTGCGCACCACACGTGTTTTATGCCCAGGAGTGAAGGGGTTAATCAGGGAGCTTGTAGAGAGCTTGCAGGCTTAATTTTAGCTTTAGTTTAGTATAGTAGATAACCCCAAGTATTGATCTAGGCCAATTTTGGTATATTTCATGCCACCATTTCACCGCCAAATGCGAGCAAATTAAAAAAAACTTTAAATTTTTCACAATTTTAGGTTTCTCACTGAAATTATTTACAAACAGTTTGTGCAATTATGGCACAAATGGTTGTAAAAGCTTCTCTGGGATCCCCTTTGTTCAGAAATAGTAGACATATATGGCTTTGGCGTTGCTTTTTGTTAATTAGAAGGCCGCTAAATGCTGCTGCGCACAACACGTGAATTATGCCCAGCAGTGAAGGAGTTAATTAGGTAGCTTGTAGGGCGCTGGCAGGGTTAATTTTAGCTTTAGTGTAGAGATCAGCCTCCCACCTGACACATCCCACCCCCTGATCCCTCCCAAACAGCTCTCTTCCCTCCCCCACCCCACAATTGTCCCCGCCATCTTAAGTACTGGCAGAAAGTCTGCCAGTACTAAATAAAAGGAGTTTTTTTTATTTTATTTTTTTTAAAAATTTATTCAGCTGTAATGGAGCCCTGCCTTAGCCCCCAACCTCCCTGATCCCCCACCAAACAGCTCTATAACCCTCCCTGCTACTTAATTGCCGCCATCTTGGGTACTGGCAGCTGTCTGCCAGTACCCAATTTGCCCCCAAAAACACAGTATTTTCAAACTTTTCTGTAGTGTAGCAGCCCCTCCTCAATACCCCCAACCCCCCCCCCCCCCAGATCCTTTTATATATATATATTTTTTTTTTATGTTTTTAACTTTTTTTTTTTTAACTTTTTTTTTTCCAACTTTTGTTCCATTGGTGTCAATGGCTAATGTGTGCGTGCGCGCCCCCGTGCACGCTGCCGCCTCCTTGTTTCACTCCCCCCGAAAACAGCACCATTGTTACCGGTGCAGAGAGGGCCACAGAGTGGCTCTCTCTGCATTGGAGGCTTGTTAAAAGGTATTGCAGGATGCCTCCATATCGAGGCATCACTGCAATACCCTGAGAGCTGCTGGAAGCGATTGCGATCGCTTCCAGCACTCTCTAAGACAACTGACGTACCAGGTACGTCTATTATCATTAACAGTTAGTTTTTGCTTGACGTTGGCAAAAAAGATGGAGGTCTTCGTCCTTGTTTTGATTTCAGTGCCCTTAATAATATAACCATCAAAAACCGGTACACCTTGCCACTGATACCAGAGTTATTGGATTGGCTTCGAAGAGCTTCTATATTCACCAAAATAGATCTATGTGGGGCATACAACCTAGTGCGTGAAGGGGACCTTCTGAACTCCTTATGGGCATTTTGAGTACCTGGTTATGCCCTTTGGGCTCTGGCATGCCCCTGCCACCTTCCAACACTTCCTTAATGACGTCTTCAGAGATGTTATGGATTCCTTTCTTGTCATCTACCTAGACGACATCTTGGTATTCTCCGATTCTCCAATTCAACACACTGAACATGTAAAGAAGGTTCTTCAACGTCTTCGAGAGGTTATATGCCAGAGTCTTTGACACTCTAAAGAAACAATTTTGCTAAGCTCCTATATTGGTACAACCAAATACCTCTAAAGCTTTCTTTCTTGAAGTGGATGCTTCCGACATAGCAGTAGGAGGTGTTCTATCACAACGTGGACACAAAGACGAACGCCTTCATCCTGTGGTCTTCTTTTTCCGTAAATTGACACCTCCTAAAAAGAACTATGGTGTGGGATAAAGAGAATTGCTCGCTATCAAATGTACCTTAGATGAATGGCAACATCTATTGGAGGGGTCCTCCTTTCCTATCACAGTGTACAATGATCACCGCAATCTAGAGTATCTACTTTCAGCTAAATGCCTTAAACCACGACAAGCAAGATGGCCCTATATTTCTGTCGATTTCCTCTACAGTTTACTTATTGACCAGGCTCAAAGAACCAAAAAGCAAATGCTTTATCTCGAATGCATGACAACATAGAACCAGATTCCACTACCCTAGACAACATTCTTTTACCTCAGAATTTCCATGCTGCTCAAGTAAATCTGCTAGATAGAATTCAAAATTTGAAAATTGATCTACCTATGATAGATCCACCACTTACTTTGAAACAAAGCTTATGGTACCATGGTTCCCAAATATTTGTCCCCCCACCTCTTCAACCAGACATTATCAATCTCTTCCATGACTCTATAACTGTAGGCCATGGAGGTATAACTAGAACTTTAAATGGTATTACTCATTATTTCTGGTGGCCTAGTGTTAAACAAGATACCAAAGACTATGTCCTTTCTTGTGATATACAGTAGCTCCCAAAAGTGAGTACACCCTTCAAATTTTTGTAAATATTTTATTATATCTTTTCATGTGACAACACTGAAGAAATTACACTTTGCTACAATGCAAAGTAGTGAATGTACAGCCTGTATAACAGTGTAAGTATGCTATACCCTCAAAATAACTCAACACACAGCCATTAATGTCTAAACCGTTGGCAACAAAAGTGAGTAAACCCCTAAGTGGAAATGTCCAAATTGGGCCCAAAGTGTCAATATTTTGTGTGGCCACCATTTTTTTCCAACACTGCCTTAACACTCTTGGCCATGGAGTTCACCAGAGCTTCACAGGTTGCCACTGGAGTCCTCTTCCACTGACGACGTCACAGAGCTGGTGGATGTTAGAGACCTTGCACTCCCTCACCTTCCATTTGAAGATGGCCCACAGATGCTCAATAGGGTAAGGTATGGAGACATGCTTGGCCAGTCCATCACCTTTACCCTCAGCTTCTTTAGCAAGGCAGTGGTCGTCTTGGAGGTGTGTTTAGGGTCATTATCATGTTGTAATACTGCTCTGTGGCCCAGTCTCTGAAGGGAGGAGATCATGCTCTGTTTCAGTATGTCACAGTACATGTTGGTATTCATGGTTCCTTCAATGAACTGTAGCTCCCCAGTGCTGGCAGCACTCATGTAGGCCCAGACCAAGACACTCCCACCATAATGCTTGGCTGTAGGCAAGACACACTTGTATTTGTACTCCTCACCTGGTTGCCGCCACACACGCTTGACACCATCTGAACCAAATAAGTTTATCTTGGTTTTATCGGACCACAGGACATAGTTCCAGTAATCCATGTCCTTAGTCTGCTTGTCTTCAGGAAACTGTTTGTGGGCTTTCTTATGCATTTTCTTTAGAAGAGGCTTACTTCTGGGACAACAGCCATGCAGACCAATTTGATGCAGTTTGCAGCGTATGGTCTGAGCACTGACATGCTGACCAAACCACTGTTTCAACCTCTGCAGCAATGCTAGCTGCACTCATACGTCTATTTCCCAAAGACAACCTCAGGATATGATGCTGAGCACGTGCATTAACTTCTTTGGTCGACCATGGCGAGGCCTGTTCCGAGTGGAACCTGTCCTGTGAAACCGCTGTACGGTTTTGACCACCGTGCTACAGCTCAGTTTCAGGGTCTTTGCAATCTTCTTATAGCCTAGGCCATCTTTATGTAGAGCAACAATTCTTTTTTTCAGAGCTTCAGAGAGTTCTTTGCCATGAGGTGCCATGTTGAACGTCCAGTGACCAGTATGAGATGGTGTAAGAGCGATGACACCAAATTTAACCCAACTGCTCCCTATTCACACCTGAGACCTTGTAACACTAACGAGTCATATGACACCGGGGAGGGAAAATGGCTAATTGGGCCCAATTTGGACATTTCCACTTAGGGGTGTACTCACTTTTGTTACCAATGGTTTAGACATTAATGGCTGTGTGTTGAGTTATTTTGAGGGGACAGAAAATTTGCACTGTTATACAGGCTGTACACTCACTACTTTACGTTGTAGCAAAGTATCATTTCTTCAGTGTTGTCATATGAAAAGCTATAATAAAATATTTTAAAAATGTGAGAGGTCTACTCACTTTTGTGAGATACTGTATGTGCTCATAAAAAAAACTTTTAACACCAGCTCTTACATCCTGTCTCGTTAGCCTCTGGTCCATGGACAGATATTGCCATGGACTTCATAGTGGATTTACCACCTTCTCATAAATGCAATACCATTCTAGTGGTTGTGGACAAAAAGGGCTCATTTCATTTCTACAACTGGTCTATCTACTGAAATCAGAATCACAACCCTTTTCTTACAAAAAGTCTACAGCCTTCATGGTGTACCCCATTCTATCATCACTGACCGGGGTACACATCACATTTCTGGTCTCAGTCCAATGTCCAAACTGAACAAACCTATCAGACTTTGGAATATTATCTTCGCTGATACACTTCATATCTACAGGATGATTGGTTATCATTGCTGCCAACTGCTGAGTTTTCATTCAACAACCACGTTCACCATTCTACAAAGTATACACCATTTTATGCTAAGTATGGTTTACATCCTCTTGCCTTGCCAGATCTTCCATGTCTGACAAATGTTCCTGATGTTGCCCAATGAATGAACATCTTAAGACAACACAGAATATTGTTATGACAAGCTTTAAGCATGGCACAACAACGCCATAAGAGACATGCAGATAAACTAAGATCTCAGGAACCTCCCTATATGACAGGAGATAAGGTCTGGCTGTCAACTCACAATTTACATTACATATGACTATTTAGTTGAAATAATTTTTATTGTCATGGATCACATCAAATACAACATAATAAAACAGTGTGCTGGGTTACAATGTCCTAGTATTCTTAAAACAATTAAAGTTTTCAGCACCCTGTTTATATCATTTTCATCAATTTTTCTCCCCCCTTCCTCTCTGCCTTACCTAACTCCCTCTCCACCCCCTCCCCCCTCTTATACCATTTCCCTAAACCTAAACTTCATAACTGTATACAAATAAAAACCTTTAACTTTAAACTTTTCCCGTCGAGCAGTGACAATGTTGTAGATTTATTTAGAACGCTATATCTATATTTAAGAAAGTTCCTATTCTCTCCAATTTAATTGCCCTAAAAAAGCCTTATTGGTTACTTAGTGTTGATCTGTATGTACCTACATATTTCTGTTTATTTAAAATCCAGTGTATCCACATGTTTTGGAATCTCTCAGATGTCCCTTGTATCCATGCAGCTGATTCTAGCATATTATAAACATCTTCAATTTTGATCATTACCTCACCCCATTCTGGAGCCCCCACTTTCCATTTTCTAGCTATACATATTCTGGTAGCTGTACATATAATATTAACCCATCTATTAGTAATTGAGTTCAGTGACGCCTGGGGGATATGTAGTAAGGCCTGTGAGGCTGATAATGTAAAGGAGTCGTCTAGAATCACCTTAAATAGTTGAGAAAGCTTGTCCCATGTAGGTTGTATCTTTGGACACTCCCACCACATGTGAAAATAGGTCCCTATCCCTTTACATCCCCGATAACATAATCTACTACCCTGTGTGGTGTAATGTGAGGATTTCAGTGGTGTAAGGTACCATCTATATGAGGTTTTTATTGAGTTTTCGATAAGGTCTGCCCCTATTAAGATTCTCCTCATTGAGGAGAAAATCTGGCTCCAATCTTCTCTATCATAGGTTATAGCTAAATCTTGTTCCCATTTGTCATAAATTACCAATTTTGCTGAACTATTTGCTTCTTGAATGGCTAAGTATAAGCGTGTAATCATTTTTTTATTTCTACCGGGTGTCATTATCATTTGTTCCAGAGCAGTTTTTGGGCAGGCTGGGATGCTGCAAGTCTATGGCCTAGATTTGGAGTTTGGCGGTAGATGGGCTGTTAACGCTACGCGGGCTTTTTTCTGGCCGCACCATAAAATTAACTCTGGTATCGAGAGTTCAAAAAAATGCTGCGTTAGGCTCCAAAAAAGGAGCGTAGAGCATTTTTACCGCAAATGCAACTCTCGATACCAGAGTTGCTTACGGACGCGGCCAGCCTCAAAAACGTGCTCGTGCACGATTCTCCCATAGGAAACAATGGGGCTGTTTGAGCTGAAAAAAAACCTAACACCTGCAAAAAAGCAGCGTTCAGCTCCTAACGCAGCCCCATTGTTTCCTATGGGGAAACAATTCCTACGTCTGCACCTAACACTCTAACATGTACCCCGAGTCTAAACACCCCTACCCTTACACTTATTAACCCCTAATCTGCCGCCCCCGCTATCGCTGACCCCTGCATATTATTATTAACCCCTAATCTGCCGCTCCATACACCGCCGCAACCTACGTTATCCCTATGTACCCCTAATCTGCTGCCCCTAACACCGCCGACCCCTATATTATATTTATTAACCCCTAACCTGCCCCCCACAACGTCGCCGCCAGCTACTTACAATAATTAACCCCTAATCTGCCGACCACAAAGCGCCGCCACCTACGTTATCCTTATGTACCCCTAATCTGCTTCCCCTAACACCGCCGACCCCTATATTATATTTATTAACCCCTAATCTGCCCCCCTCAACGTCGCCGACACCTAACTACACTTATTAACCCCTAATCTGCCGAGCGGACCTGAGCGCTACTATAATAAAGTTATTAACCCCTAATCCGCCTCACTAACCCTATCATAAATAGTATTAACCCCTAATCTGCCCTCCCTAACATCGCCGACACCTAACTTCAATTATTAACCCCTAATCTGACGACCGAATCTCGCCGCTATTCTAATAAATGTATTAACCCCTAAAGCTAAGTCTAACCCTAACACTAACACCCCCCTAAATTAAATATAATTTAAATCTAATGAAATTAATTAACTCTTATTAAATAAATTATTCCTATTTAAAGCTAAATACTTACCTGTAAAATAAACCCTAATATAGCTACAATATAAATTATAATTACATTTACAAACATAAGAAAAATATTACAACAATTTTAAACTAATTACACCTACTCTAAGCCCCCTAATAAAATAACAAAGACCCCCAAAATAAAAAAATTCCCTACCCTATTCTAAATTAATAAATTTAAAAGCTCTTTTACCTTACCAGCCCTGAACAGGGCCCTTTGCGGGGCATGCCCCAAGAAAATCAGCTCTTTTGCCTGTAAAAAAAAACATACAATACCCCCCCCCCAACATTACAACCCACTACCCACATACCCCTAATCTAACCCAAACCCCCCTTAAATAAACCTAACACTAAGCCCCTGAAGATCTTCCTACCTTGTCTTCACCTCAACAGGTATCACCGATCCGTCCTGGCATCCGGTGCTGAAGAGGTCCAGAAGAGGCTCCAAAGTCTTCCTCCTATCCGGCAAGAAGAGGACATCCGGACCGGCAAACATCTTCATCCAAGCTGCATCTTTGATCTTCTTCCATCCGGTGCGGAGCGGGTCCATGTTGAAGCATCCGACGCGGATCCATCCTCTTCTTCCGGCGTCTCCCGACGAATGACGGTTCCTTTAAGGGACGTCATCCAAGATGGCGTCCCTCGAATTCCGATTGGCTGATAGGATTCTATCAGCCAATCGGAATTAAGGTAGGAATATTCTGATTGGCTGATGGAATCAGCCAATCAGAATCAAGTTCAATCCGATTGGCTGATCCAATCAGCCAATCAGATTGAGCTCGCATTCTATTGGCTGTTCCGATCAGCCAATAGAATGCAAGCTCAATCTGATTGGCTGATTGGATCAGCCAATCGGATTGAACTTGATTCTGATTGGCTGATTCCATCAGCCAATCAGAATATTCCTACCTTAATTCCGATTGGCTGATAGAATCCTATCAGCCAATCGGAATTCGAGGGACGCCATCTTGGATGACGTCCCTTAAAGGAACCGTCATTCGTCGGGAGACGCCGGAAGAAGAGGATGGATCCGCGTCGGATGCTTCAACATGGACCCGCTCCGCACCGGATGGAAGAAGATCGAAGATGCAGCTTGGATGAAGATGTTTGCCGGTCCGGATGTCCTCTTCTTGCCGGATAGGAGGAAGACTTTGGAGCCTCTTCTGGACCTTTTCAGCACCGGATGCCAGGACGGATCGGTGATACCTGTTGAGGTGAAGACAAGGTAGGAAGATCTTCAGGGGCTTAGTGTTAGGTTTATTTAAGGGGGGTTTGGGTTAGATTAGGGGTATGTGGGTGGTGGGTTGTAATGTTGGGGGGGGGGTATTGTATGTTTTTTTTTACAGGCAAAAGAGCTGATTTTCTTGGGGCATGCCCCGCAAAGGGCCCTGTTCAGGGCTGGTAAGGTAAAAGAGCTTTTAAATTTATTAATTTAGAATAGGGTAGGGAATTTTTTTATTTTGGGGGTCTTTGTTATTTTATTAGGGGGCTTAGAGTAGGTGTAATTAGTTTAAAATTGTTGTAATATTTTTCTTATGTTTGTAAATATTTTTTTATTTTTTGTAACTTAGTTCTTTTTTATTTTTTTGTACTTTAGTTAGTTTATGTAATTGTAGTTATTTGTAGAAATTGTATTTAATTTATTTATTGATAGTATAGTGTTAGGTTTTATTGTAGGTAATTGTAGGTATTTTATTTAATTAATTTATTGATAGGGTAGTGTTAGGTTTAATTATAACTTAGGTTAGGACTTATTTTACAGGTAATTTTGTTATTATTTTAACTAGGTAACTATTAAATAGTTCTTAACTATTTAATAGCTATTGTACCTGGTTAAAATAATTACAAAGTTGCCTGTAAAATAAATATTAATCCTAAAATAGCTACAATGTAATTATAATTTATATTGTAGCTATATTAGGGTTTATTTTACAGGTAAGTATTTAGCTTTAAATAGGAATAATTTATTTAATAAGAGATAATTAATTTCGTTAGATTTAAATTATATTTAACTTAGGGGGGTGTTAGTGTTAGGGTTAGACTTAGCTTTAGGGGTTAATACATTTATTAGAATAGCGGCGAGATTCGGTCGTCAGATTAGGGGTTAATAATTGAAGTTAGGTGTCGGCGATGTTAGGGAGGGCAGATTAGGGGTTAATACTATTTATGATAGGGTTAGTGAGGCGGATTAGGGGCTAATAACTTTATTATAGTAGCGCTCAGGTCCGCTCGGCAGATTAGGGGTTAATAAGTGTAGGCAGGTGTCGGCGACGTTGAGGGGGGCAGATTAGGGGTTAATAAATATAATATAGGGGTCGGCGGTGTTAGGGGCAGCAGATTAGGGGTACATAAGGATAACGTAGGTGGCGGCGCTTTGCGGTCGGCAGATTAGGGGTTAATTATTGTAGGTAGCTGGCGTCGACGTTGTGGGGGGCAGGTTAGGGGTTAATAAATATAATACAGGGGTCGGCGGGGTTAGGGGCAGCAGATTAGGGGTACATAAGTATAACGTAGGTGGCGGTCGGCAGATTAGGGGTTAAAAAAATTTAATCGAGTTGCGGCGATGTGGGGGGACCTCAGTTTAGGGGTACATAGGTAGTTTATGGGTGTTAGTGTACTTTAGGGTACAGTAGTTAAGAGCTTTATGAACCGGCGTTAGCCCAGAAAGCTCTTAACTCCTGCTTTTTTCCTGCGGCTGGAGTTTTGTCATTAGAGCTCTAACGCTCACTTCAGAAACGACTCTAAATACCGGAGTTAGAAAGATCCCATTGAAAAGATAGGATACGCAAATGGCGTAGGGGGATCTGTGGTATGGAAAAGTCGCGTCTGAAAAGTGAGCGTTAGACCCTATTTTGAGTGACTCCAAATAACGGCGGTATCCTAAAACCAGCGTTAGGAGCCTCTAACGCTGGTTTTCACGGCTAACGCCAAACTCTAAATCTAGGCCTTAATGTATTTATAGCATGGGAAATTTGGAGATATAAAAACCAGTGCAATGTATTTGGGTGTATTTTATCTCTTAATTGTGTAAATGTCAACAACTTCCCATTGTCTAGGAAATCAGCTACCCTATAGAGGCCTTTATTTCCCCACTTATCTATTTGTTTTTGAAATTCTTTTGGGAGTAGTGTACTTAGAGGTATTATAATAGTGTGTGGCGAGAGTAATTTCATTGTATGTGTTAGTGACCTCCACATAAGCTTAGAATCTTCTGTAGTTTTTAGTTTAATTATCCTCTGGTCTTTTGGATCTGAGGGTTTCCATAATATATCTCCCGGAGTGCTTAGTCTTCCAATATCTGCTTCAATACCTGGCCATGTCATCCCCTGGCAATCTTTACATAAAAAGAGCATTTTGTGCCAATCTGGCAGCATGATAATAATCTCTAAGATTAGGGACTCCTACACCTCCCAATAGCTTGTGTTGTTTTAAAATATGAGCAGCTATTCTAGCTGTTTTATGTCCTCTTATAAATTTAATAATTTCAGATTGTAGTTCTTCAAGCTCTTTTATTGGGATTTTAATAGGTAAAGCTCTAAATAGATATAACAGTCTTGGTAGGACATTCATTTTAATGGCCGAGAATCTGCCATACCAAGAAAAGTTCCCTTTCTTCCATTTCAATATATCTCTTCTTATAGTTTTGTAAATTGGGATGTAGTTTGCTTTATACAATGTTTCTATGGTGTCTGTGATTTGTATTCCTAGATATTTTAGGGAATGATTAACCCATTTAAAATCAAAGTAAGCTTCTATCAACTTTTGTGTGTGTGTTGGTAATGATAGAGGGAGTGCTTCGCATTTATCTGAATTTATTTTGAAACCTGAAACATTGGAAAAATCTTCTAATAATTTGTACAAATTAGGGAGGGAAAGCATTGGTTTTGTAATTGTAAGCAAGATATCGTCTGCAAATAAAGTTAGTGTTTGTTCCCCTTTGTTTAATTTAACCCCATGGATATCCTTAGAGTTACGAATACAAGACGCCAAAGGTTCTATGCACAACGCAAATAAAAGTGGAGATAACGGACATCCCTGACGAGTTCCATTCAGTATATTGATAGGTCGAGACTGATATCCCGCTGCCCTAATTGTTGCTACTGGATTTGTGTATATATTTTTGATTGCCCCCCTAAATTTACTACCGAATCCCATATATTCGAGAACTGCCATCATATATTGCCAATCTACTCTGTCAAACGCCTTCTCCGCATCCAGAGAAAGGAGCAGAGAAGGCGTTTCTGTTACCTTCAGATATTCTATCAGCGTCACTATGCGTCTTACATTATCAGGGGCCTCCCTATCTTTAATAAACCCTACCTGATCAGGATGGATCAATGAAGGTAAGTATTGTTTAAGCCTGTTTGCTAGGATTTTGGTGAGAATCTTGAGATTATGGTTAATTAAGGAAATTGGCCTATAATTTTGTAATATTTTGGGGTTTTTCCCTGGCTTAGGGATTACTACTATCTTGGCCTGTAAAAGTTCAGAGGGAACCGGCGTGCCTGTATGACATCTTTACAAAATTTATGTAGGTGGGAAGTCAAATTGGTTCTAAATAGCTTGTAGTAGTCTCCTGAAAATCCATCTGGACCTGCTGCCTTTCCTATTTTAAGATCTTTAATAGCTGCAGACACCTCAGTAGCAGAGATCTCTGCATCCAGTGCCTCTGCTTCCGCTTTGTCTAATTTTGGCAGATTCGCTAACATTAGTAGTTTATTTCTTAGGGTCTCTATCTGGGGGGATTGACCTACCTTCTTCCCATCATACAGAGATTCATAGTATTTGGCAAAACATTCTGTAATTTCTTGCGGATGAGATGTTATAGTACCATCTAGTTTTTGAATTTGTGCTATTGTGAAAGATTTTGTTCTTTCTCTTAGCTTATGGGCCAGATATCTATCTGGCTTGTTTGCATATAGGAAATAGTACGTTTTTAATTTATTAATGGACCTCACTGAATTATCAGATAAAATTTTAGCCAGTTCTTTTCTTTTATTTGTCAATGTGTGTAGTGATAGTGGGGATAGTGTATTTTGATGTGCCTTTTCCAAGAGTTCAATCTCTTGTTGCAAGGTAGCTACCGCAAACCTACTCTGTTTTATATATAAAGCTTTTTCCTTTATAAGTAACCCTCTAATATATGGCTTATGTGCAGCCCATATGATTACTGGGTTGATTGCAGGGTCTACGTTTAATTTCCAGTACTCTTCCAGACTCTTTAATATTTTAGTTTGTATACCTGGTTGCTTTAGAATTGTAGGGTCGTATGTCCAGGATCTTTGTCTTTCTACATTAATAAGACCTTCTAGTTGTATCTGTATTATGGAATGGTCTGACCATACTGAGGCGTGAATGGATGAAGAGATTAGGTTTGGTAATAGAATGTGGCTAATAAATATATAGTCGAGTTTGGTATATGTTTTATGTGCATGTGAGTAGTATGTGTGGTCATTTGTTTGTCCATATAATGTCGTCCAAGTGTCATATATATTATGATTCTCTAAAGATCCCCTAATGGATTTGGTAATAGAGTTAAGTCTTAATTGTTTATTTGTAAGTTTAGATGTATTAGTATCCCTTAAAATCTTTAAGTTTACATTAAAATCCCCAGCCAATATTATCAAGGTTTGAGACCATTGGGTCAGTAAATGCGAAAGATTATCAAAACATTTGTGTTGTTGCTCATTAGGTGCATATATGTTGCAGAGTGTGACTTGTTTGTCTTGCACAGTCCCCCTCACTATAAGATATCTGCCTTCCTTATCCCTTATCACCTCTTCTTTTATAAATTGAATGGAATTATGAATAAGTATTGATACTCCTCTTTTCTTTTTATCGGTTGTGGAGTGAAAGTGTTGCGTGTATTGTTTGTCCCAATATTTAGGGATTTGATGGTGTGTAAAATGTGTCTCCTTTAGGAAAATGATTTTAGCCTTCATATTGTTATATTGGGTAAGTGCAGTTTTCCTTTTAATATTGGTATTCAAACCTCTTACATTATGGGAGATTATCTTCCATCTAGAATCCATAATTGAGCATTTTCCCTCTCCCCTCCTCATACCTGAACATCAATGCCTCCATTTTCTGACTAACAACTGCTCTCTTAGTGTCCATCCTGTTATGGAGAAACTTTCCTGACCACTGCTCAACGGTACTTGAAACAAAAAAACAACAAAAACATAAAAAACATAGCTCAACATTAAACAACAACAAACTATTAAACAATCTGTAATCCTTCAAGTTATTCTTGTTTGTCTGCAACATCAAATCTATCTAAATGGGTGTGCAGCTAAATATTACATAGTGTATCTTATATAATAATGAATTGAAAAAGTGGATCTTTTATTCCTAGAGGGAACATATACTAATAACTAATGGCATGGATAGTGCCATTTAGTCATATCTTATCAATCTCCAGTTCTTTATAATTTACTTAATGTTCTTTTTACTGACATAAATAAATATACTTTATGCTCGTGCCATTATTTACTACTAGGGGATTGATATTCAAGTCTTTTACCACAACATGAGCCTTGACAATAACTCCTCCACATGGAGTAAGGAAAAGAAAGATTATACTTGTTAAAGAACATCAGTCAATTCTCTCAGTCTCTTTAATCCTTCAGGGCCTTTGTTTCCTTTTAGAGACCTTTGTCCAACGTTCACTTTGAGCTGTTCCTCTTAATGGCAGTGTGGGTCTTTTGGTATTGTCTTGAGAGTTATCTGGAATCTCTGGACAATCCAGCTTAAGCAGTTGGCAGAGACCTGGTATGTCTTGTTTCCCTTTGATAGTGATTGTTCTGCCCTCATGGTGTATGTGAAGTGCGAAAGGGAATCCCCATCTGTATAATATCTGATTTTTTCGCAGTAGTTGTGTCAGCGGACGGAGAGCAGAACGCTTCTGCAGTGTTTTGATACAAAGGTCCTGGTAAAATTGTATGACTGAGCCCTGAAATTTAAAGGTTGGATTTTTTCTAGCTGCAGTCATGATTTCTTCTTTTTCTTGGAAGCGTAATAGTTTAATTATGACGTCCCTAGGTGGTTATGTGCCCTTTCCATTTGGAATTTTCCATCCTCAGCAGAGCTTGTAATAGCCTGGAATAGTTGTAGAAGATAATTGCTTAATTCTGCTGTAACTATAGTTTCAGGGATACCCTTTAGACGTATATTACACCTCCTGCTCCTATTTTCCAGGTCTTCCAGCTTGTCATTAATGTCTGCCAATTCCTGTTGTTGATCAGCCATTTTTTGAGTTATGGTTGTAATGTCTTCTTCCAGTATTTCTTCTTTTCCTTCCAAGGATTCTAACCTGGATCCCAGTTCCGAGATATCCTGTTTGATTTCAGTGAGACTATTTGTAACAGTGTTCTGGAGGGTGTCCAGCTTTTCCCACATTTTGTCAAATATTGTGGATAAGTCTTGTTTGGAGACAAGGTTCCTTATGTCACTTCTGGAAATTGGTATATTATTACCCGCTGGGGAAGTTGGTTCTAGAACTTCTTCCATTTCTTCCTCAGTTACAATAATTTCTTTATCATGAGCCTTTTCTCCTTTCTGAGGTTGAAAAAATATATTGGCTGCTGCAGGTTTATTTGTAGCATTTAGTTTACTTTGTCTTCTGACTGACATGATATAGCTCATATAATAAAATGGAGGAACACTTGAAATGATCTAGCTGTTGAACAAAGGATAGCAAGACCTCTGTTTATGTCCTGAAGTGGGAGAAAGTCTGCTGCAGCACTACTGTTTTAATAGCACTTTGGAGTCACATGCAAAGCCGGAGTGGTTTACAGGAGAAAAATAAATTGTAGGGAGTGATTTATATAGGTGGAATGGTCTGTGTCAATGTTATTTTCCTTCCATCCAAAGTTTGAGTAGTTTTGGTGATATGCTGTGTACTATAGATAGGTACAATCTGTGCTATATCACCATACAATGCTATTTCTTTTTATGTGTTATTTTGTGATACAGCTTTCGCATTTTAATGCTTTATGCACTTATCCTTCCTCTGCAGCCAGATTCATTAACATCATGTAGGGTTAAAAGTCTTTATTAAATAGTAGGCATGTTGCTGCTCAAGTCTCTCTGGCTGCTTATAATCACTTTATTAACATGCTGCCTCCCACGTGGCTGATTCCCTGCTATGGCGTCTTAAAATTGTCTTTCTTCCTCAATCACCCTGTAGATTAATTGCTTGCCATATTCCGCTCTGAACTCCTTACCCCGTGATGTGGCAGCTTCCTTGCAGTTTTATCCTCTGTTTTCTCTCCAGCTTATCTGATTCTCAGGAGACCGGCATGTTGGTTCTTTTACTCCTCAGCTTGCAAGACGTCAAAGACTGCATGTCAGCTTTTACACTGAGCAAACTGAGTGGTCATAAAACACAGAGGATTGATGTATAAACACTCCGGTGGTATTTTAGTGACCCTCTGGGAGCTTATGATAACCTTTTCTCCACTTTTCTTATTCACTGCACCTGGAGCTCACATATCACACGTCCTCCATTATGCCTGCCTTGGCTCCGCCCGCAGCTTCAATCTACATATGACTATTTAAGATAACCAAGATGATCAATCCAGTAGCAGTTCACTTGGATCTTCCTCCAACGTTTAAATTACACTCTGTCTTCCATGTCTTTCTCCTTAAGCCATGGAAACCCAATAGGTTTCCTTTGCGAAATTACGCTTCACCTGCTCCAATTATGGTCAACGGCTCCGAAGAATATTAGGTCCAGGAAATCTTAGATTCCAGAAGACGCCATGGCCATCTAAAGTATTACATTCATTGGAAAGGTTATGGTCCAGAGAAAAGATCTTGGGAGCCAGCCAAGAATGTTCATGCACCAGCAAAAATTAAGGCATTTCATCGAAAACATCCTAGTAGACCTATGACAGTCGCGCCCTGTGGTTGCGCCTGTGGAGGGGGCTCTGTCACTTACACAGGTGCTCACCTGTTCTGCGGCATTCACAAAGTCATTCTGTGGCGATCACGATACCTGAGGCCCCTGCTCCCCGGTCATTAACCTCTGTAACTCAGCCTGTAGCTGAGGTCACCGCATCAGTGGTCACTGCATCAGTCCTTCCGTCTATCCAAGATGGCGTCCACCATGTGGGAGAGACGGTCGCCATGACGGAGCTCAGGAGCATGGCCGGAGGGTGGGGCAAGGAGAGTGAGGTAACCAAGATGGCGCTGAGTCCTACCTCCACTTATATTGATTTCAGGTAACTCCTACCAACAGGTGAGGCCAGGTCATGTGATTCAGTAACTCCTTTATAAGCAGAGCAGGCCTGTCAGTCAGTGCTTGGTTGTTTTGCATCCTGCTTATGAACTCCTGGCATTATTCATTGTGAATCCTGTTTATTGTATTTTGTGACCTTTGCTTATCGCTGACTTCTCTGGATGCCGCCTGCCCTAACCTTTGGCCTGTTTGACTCTGATTTTGCCTCACCCTATTTTGAATACCTTGTTCTCTGGACATTTGTTTGTGCTTGCTGCTGCTTTTCTGCACTTGAGTTCCAGTTCCTGTTCTAATAAACTTCCACAGGTTGTTAAACACTTTAAAAAAAAATAATTATGTAGTTTTACTTGCAAACTAATATATTTTTAATTGCAACATTAGTATGGTCTGAAATTTACCATCACTTTAAGAAATAGGCAACATAATTATACAGGAATTAAAACAAATATTAATTAAACAAGGGACAAGACACTAGGCAAATGAGGTTGTAATACTGTGTTGTATGTGCTTTACTTCACCTTTTTTGTAAAAATCCACCATTTTTTTTGTTCCTTTTTGTCTTTATAACAAACTACCCTTGTCTCTATAACAAACTACTCTATTCAATTACTCCTTCCCCCTCACCACGTGCACTATTCATTAGCCCAACTCTTTTACCCTTACCTCACTTTTGCTCTCAAGAACATCACACAGTTCTAAAATCTGTATCTCATCTTATTTCACTCTCCCTCTTGCTCATAATAGTTGCTGGTGATATCTCGCCTAATCTTGGCCCCCCACAACTTCTTAGCCTCACCTACCCATGTGTGCCTTTCCATAGACCTAGGAAACAAAACTCTGTTAACCTTACTCAAATTCCCTTGGTGTCTACAGCCTTCACTTGTGCACTCTGGAACTCTCTTTCTGTTTGCAACAAGCTCACTTCTATCCATGACCCCTTTATCTCCCACTCTATCAACCTTCTGGCTCTCACAGAAACCATCTCTCTCCTTCAGACACAGCCTCCCCTGCTGCATTGTCACATGGGGTCTCCAATTCAGCCACACATCTAGATCTGGAAATAGAAAAGGAGGTGGTGTAGGTATTTTACTTTCCTCTTGTTGCACCTTTCAACAAATACAACCCATCTCTTCCCTCACATTCTCTTCCTTTGAAACCCATACTATTTGCATATTCTCTCTCCTCATACCCATGTGGAAGAGAACTATATTTCCCATATTTAGAAAATGAAAAATATATGCGACATATATTAAACAATATTTTGGTCTTCACCAATATATTTTAACATTTAATCAAAAAATGTGAATGTAAATATATTTTCAAAAGACCTATATTTGAAAATGTATTTTTAAAATATATTTGCCAGATATTTATTTATTTATTTTTTATTTTTTTAAGGTGTCAAAATCTCTTTCTTTTTTTTTTTTTTTTAAAAAGAGCTTTATTGAGATAAAGTAAGGTTTCACAACAAAACTGAAAACAAAATGGTGTACATCATTATCGATACATAACTATTTGTTTTGTGAGAGCATTTTATATTTTAGTCTTCAACAGATTATGTTCATTTAATAGTGCATTGCAACAGCTAGTAGCTATACAACATAGTTAAGTATACACATTAGACTTTGTTGCTGTTACGGAAAGATGTATTACATTAATAAACTCCTATATAGATGATTTTCACGTATTGCTCATGTCTTATGGAGCCTTCATTAGTCTTGGTGGTTGTTATCTGATTTCAATTAACTTCGACTTTAACCTCTGCTGAAGCAAGGTTGACTTCTATTGGGTTTTGAGTAAATGTAAAATAAAGGTGATAATAGGTTTACCACAAAATCATTTCAGATTATGAAAAGGAAAATCATATGGGCTTGTTAGTGTAGAAAAAGAAAAATGTGAAAAAGAAACGTGTCAATATTAAGGTGTGGAAGTAGATGGTTTTCTCTGCGTGTTGTAAGTATTGCGCCTCAGTGTGTGTTCGATCTTCAGGTGTCTGCGTGTTGTGTACTAGCAGTGTATTGTTTCCACTTGTCTACCATTAGTTCATAAGTTGCTAAGGTGCCTGTTCTGAGATGATGGTATCTCTCCATCAATATTAGGTTTTCAACCTGCGCTCTCCACTCCGACGCCGTGGGTACAGTGGTGGATTTCCAATGTTTTGGGATCAATTTTTTAGCACCGTTGATGAGCAATATCAGCAGTGTGTTTGTTATGCTATCAGATATCTTGGGAAGTGCCATATAAAAGAGGATTAGCGGATTGTTGGGTATCTGTGTCCCTATTATGTCTGACATTTGTTTTATTATCTCTATCCAGTATGTATCCAGTCTATCACATTTCCACCATACAAGCGTGGGGTTCCCTACTTCGCCACACCCTCTCCAACACATGTTGCTTGCTGTCTTGTATATCTTATGTAATCTACTAGTGGTGAGGTACCATCTCGTAAGGAATTTATCATTTGTCTCTAGTATTCTAGTAGATATAAATGATTTTTTAGTAGTTAGGAAGGCTCTTTGCCATTCTTTCGGTTCAATGTTAATTCCCATTTCTAACTCCCATGCTTTAGTGTATGATGGTAGTTGGTGTCCATTTTCTGTTATCAATTGTTTGTATAGTGTGGATATTGCATGGTTGGGTGTGTTGTTTTGGCAACATAGGTTTTCAAATGGCGATAGCTGTCTCATTAGTTGTTGTTTCTGGGGGTGAGTGTCTATATAGTGTTGCATCTGTGTATATGTATACCAACTCAATCCTATGTTGGGATGGTTTTCTATAATATCTTCTAATGTCCTGATTTGTCTGTCTTGGAAAAACACAGCGATGACCTTGTGTTTGATATGATTACCATGTTCTGTATATGTCTCTTTATAGTTCCAGGGCAATGTGTTATTATTACATATGGGTAACATTGGGGAGAGCACGTTTGATATATTCGTGGATGTGACCATCAGCTCATCCCATGTTGCGAAAAATTCTGCTAAGATTGGGTATTTATAGATTACCTCTGGTCTCTGTCTTTGGGTGGTCCAAGCTGCTATCCCAGCGTTGTTTAGGCCAAGGATGTGTCTGTCAAGTAGTACCCATTGTTTATGTGCGTTATTTGTGCACCAGTCCGTCAGTCTGTGAAGAGCTATAGCTATCATGTATGATTTTATATTGGGAACCCCCAACCCTCCTCTCTCTTTGGGTAGATACATTGTTTGCTTTGCTATTCGTGGTCTAATTCCCTGCCATATGAATTGTTAAGTTAGTGACTGTATCCGGTTTAGATAGTTAAGAGGGAGAGGTGTAGGTATCGTCTGCAGTAGGTACAGTATTCTAGGGAGGACGTTCATTTTAATGACATTTATTCTGGCGGCCCACAAAATGGGTTTATTTCTCCAACTAGAGAGATCTGCTGTTAGGGTCTCTTCAAATTTTATATAATTGGCCTGAAATACTATCTTTGGGTCCATGGCGAGGTATATGCCTAAGTATTTGAGTTTCAAATTTTGTCTCTTTAAGGGGCAGTCGGGTATTAGCTGGTTTAATGTCTCCTCGTTATATGTTATATTTATCATTTCAGATTTGGTGGTATTGACTAGAAAGTTGGACACTTGTCCAAATTCCCGGAATATTTCTAGTGCCTCTGGTAAGGCCGTTTCTGCTTTGGTCAGTGTAAGTAGGACGTCTTCCGTGTATAGTGCAAGTTTGTGTTCTGTATTTCCTACAGGGACGCCTGTTACCCGTTTGTTGTTCCTAATTTTCTGCGCCAGTGCCTCTAACGTCAATGCGAAGAGCACAAGGGAAAGTGGGCACCCCTGTCTTGTCCCATTCCCTATACGAAATATGTCTGATAATAGGCCATTTACCTTAACTTTGGCTGTGGGGTGTGAGTACAGAGAGAAGACCTGATCCAAAAATGTATTGCCAAATTTCATTTTTTGCATGATTGCTTTTAGGAATTGCCAATTTACCATATCAAATGTTTTTTCAGCGTCTGTGGATATTATTACCATCGGGATATTGTTAGCTTTGGCGTATGAAATGATCTGCATGGTTTTTAGGGTATTGTCCCGCGCCTCCCTTCCCGGCACAAAGCCCACTTGATTTGTATTTACAAGTTTGGGTAGGAATCTATTGATTCTATTAGCCAAGATTTTGGCGAAAATTTTGATGTCAAAGTTCAGTAGTGAAATCGGGCGGGAATGTTCCATCTGTCTGGTTGTTTTCCCGGTTTCGGTAATACAGTTATGTGGGCCTCTAACATGTTTTCTGTGAAGCCTGTCTTAGGTGTGAATGAGTTAAATAAGTTTGCTAGGGGTGTTACTAGGTGATCTGTGTATTTTTTTTGTAGTATTTCATACTAAAACCGTCTGGTCCCGGGCTCTTCCCACTAAGCATGGCCTGTATTGCTTTTTTGATTTCCTCTGTTGTGATAGGGGAATGCAGGCTGTCTGCTTCCTCGTTCTCTAAGGTGGGTAGGTTTAGGTCTGTTAGGTATGTCTCTATCGCCTGTGATGTAGCGGTGTCTTGGATGTTATATAGTGTTGTATAGTATTGTCGGAACACTTCAGCTATGTTCTTGCTATCTCTGTGGGTGTGTCCCTGGTTGTCCGATATGGTGTGTACAAATGCATTAAGTTGTTGTCTCTTGAGTGCCCTGGCTAGTGATGTGCCCGGCTTGTCCTGCACGTCAAAGTATTTCTGCTGCAGTAACGCGGATTTGTGCTGGTGCTCTTTTGTGAGATGATTTTTGAGGGATTGCCTAATTTGTGTTAGTAAGTCTAAGATTGTAACAGACTGCGGATGTAGTTTATGTTGTTTCTCCCAGTATCCGATTGGTGCCAGAGTGGAGTTCAGGTATTGTCTCCTCTCTTTTTTCTCCCTGGCCTTAAGTGCCAATATTTCTCCTCTAATTACGCACTTGTGTGCTTCCCAGACATTAGATGGGTGTGCTCCCCCTACACTGTTCTCTGTGAAGTAATTACCCAAGGTTTTTTCCACTGCCTCATTAGTCAATGTATTTTCTAACATGTATTCGTCTAGTTTCCAGAGGTATGGTCTATGTGGTATATCTGGCCATTCGACCCTGCACTGTACAGGTGATTGGTCTGACTATGTAATCTGTAATATTTTGGAGTCTGTTATCATGGTCAGTCCCAGTTGGTCTGTCAGGATCTAGTCTATCCTAGTGTAGGTGCTATGTGGGTGGGAATAGAATGTGTAATATTTGGTGTTGGGGTTGATTGTTCTCCAAATATCATGAAGTCTTAATTGTTGTATGTGACGTTTCACAGATCTAAACTCTTTTTTGGAAGTGCTGGTGGACCCTGTTGATGTATCTACTGTGTGGTCCAGTGGTAGGTTAAAGTCCCCCCCAACAAATATGATTCCCTTGGCGTGTATTAACAAGGTTTGGGACATGATTCTAAATGTATGATGCTGATCTTTGTTCGACAGGTATATATTTGCGAATGTGACCGGCTTGTTAAATAGAAGACCCACAATGATCAGGTACCTTCCTCCTTTGTCTCTCTCTATGTGAGTTGCCCGAAATTGTACAGAATTTTCCTGAGGCCAAGTATGTAGTTCTATATTTATGACTTAATAACTTTGGTTTTCTCCCTTTCTTAAAGTGTGTTTCCTGGATGAATAATACATCCCCCATTGTTCTGTGTAGGTCTTGAAATACTATTGACCTTTTTTACGGGCTATTTAGTAGGCCCTTGACATTTACTGTGGTGAAAGTGAGGTTGTGCGTATTCGTTGCCATCTTATATATTTCTGCCTGGTGGTACTGTATTGGGTGAATTGTGGGTTGGGTAGTAGTGAATGTGTACTTTAATTGTGACACTTCAAACAAGATATTAATGAGAAAAGAAAAATGCAGAGAACTAGAATGCTTCATCCAAACAAATACAAACAAATCAGTAAGTTGCTAACAATATGGTACAAATTGTATTATGGCCTAAACGGGCCTTGAACAGTATAAATTCCTGTCACTGTTTTCCAATTAACTAACAGTGTGCAAATACTATTACAATAACAGTAAGTGTTTTTCTAAGGGTAGTATCCCCACCCCCAGACTATTACTAAAATGTTACTAAAGTAGATAAGATTGTCATACGACCTGTAGCCTTGACTTAGCGACTGAAATATTAGTCCAGCCCAACCCAACCGGGGTGTAAAGTCATTTATCTGTGGGATCCATATCTTGAGAGTCTGTATTAATGTGAGGTCTCTGTGAGCTTCTTTGCTGGCCTCTCAGTCTGTTGTTTGTTGTGCGTCGGTCTTTCATGTTGAGATGTTCTTCTACCGGGTCTGGTATGCTAATCTTTAATGCCTCATTAAAATTAGGTAGATCTTCCAGGTTCTTTTATTTTTTTTAATTTTTATTTTTTATTGAGGTAGTCAAAACAATCACAAACAGTTACATATTGAAGGGCAATATCACAAGTGCAACAATACAAGGGACATTAGTTACTTAATTCAATACCCTGATCAATAGATAATCCCATCTCTCCTTTTTGGGACCAAACATCGCCCCTCATCATTGCGCCTCATTTTATTACTTTATCTGCACAGTGTCCTCAGTAGTACAGAGATCCAACCAAGGGATCTGAAGACTAGGGTATAGTTGAGGGCACATCATTGATACAGTAGTTTTATATATAGAATTATAGAAAAGAAACACAAAAAGACAATCTGCAGACTAAACTAAACCTGTATAGACATTGACAGACAGAAATCAAAAAATGTTGATCATTATACAATATGAGATAGTGAGATATATGAAATGTGAGTAATATAAAGATACCAAGTTTCATTAGAAAAATCAATAAAACAAATTTGTGTTTAACTATCTTCAGCCTAAAGGTTAACCAAACTGGAGAACAATAAGTGACAGGTTAGATGTATAGAAGAGTGTGCATATAGAAACAGCAATATTATTCTTGTTAGGGCCCATAGAGCTGTTAAGACTCTTTGGACAGGGCAGAGACTACGTAACTCTGCCAAAAAAAAAAAAAGGATGGGGGGGAAACGCAAGAACTAGGTTACTAAGACATTGCTAGACTGGGACTGAAACTACAGGTATTCGTAATCTCTAAAATAATTTAAGTAGGCGAAGTGGAGCTGTTGTGCTGGGAGCCTCTTCAACTAGTTAAATTAAATACATATTTTAAGTATATTACATAGATATCCTATTCCCATTTCAGTAGTATAATAATAACAGCCAGCACTATACGCAGATAAGAGATCTAAAGAACTCCTTCAATATTTTGTTAAAGTCTGGTACGTGATCTCACCAGAGCCACCCTTTAAATTTATATAAGGCCACTTGGTGCTAGTTCTATAGAGTTATGCAGAAAGTGAGATCTCCCAATGTCTAATAGTACAGTACTGAAAATATAAATACTGTGAATACACAAATATTCAGAGAGTAGATGCAACCTATGTTTTCAACTGTATAGACCTCATGAGAACATAGACTGGCTATGGTACACATTACCTGCCTAAGGGACGTATTCACATCAGCATTATACATGTAAGACCTCTGGACACACTGTAAAATAAAGAAACAAACATAACAACGTGATAGCAGTGGAGTCTCTCCTGTGTACAATATCGGAAACCTGCTACCACAGACCATTAGGGAAGGAGGAGATCATAACAACTGTAAGTTAATTCCTTTGGCGTGGGTCAATATTTGTTCCGCAAAGAGAGTCAAAGTTGAAATCAAATGCGTGAGACTGAATGGTCCGGGTTGACAGGTGTCCTGGCTCCCAGAGAAAAGACCCCCAGCTCCCGCCCGTCTGATCTTGCAGTCTAAGTAGCCATCGGAACAGTAAATTTTGCCCGCAATTTCAGTTAGGGCAAGGGTGCACATGAGGGAGTCCGCTATCTTCTCCACTACCAGCTCGCCAAGAGTACAAGGGCTACAGACCTGTTTGAGGGCCAGATCTGTGCTGATTTGCAGTGGCTCCGTCAGTATTAAACTGGCATGTATCATGGCACTGGTAAGGTCCCTCACGGCAGCTCGGGCTCCAACTATAGGAGGCCGCATATTTGCTTGAGAGTTAGACGTGATGAGGGGTTCATCCTGAATGTATTGAGTTGCGCGCTGTAGGTTCTGCACTTTTCCCTGTTGCTTTTCTACATATGACTCCAATAGCTCCGGCACTAGGGACTGTGAGGAAATAGTCCCTGTGGTATTGCGACTTTCTTGCAGCTGCATGGGACTGTGATGTAGGTGGGAGCTGGGCCCAATCCCACACGATTTAGCAAACCCAGTATTCTCTTTTACGTTGCCCTGAGCTTCAACATTTTCTATTAGCCGGTCAAACCTATCACACATCCGCTTCCCATGTTCCTCGAATAGGGCTTGTATCTGTAGAAATAAGTTCCCCTCCATACTGTTGTTAACCCGGTTCCCGGGGGGGGGGTGCTGAGATCTCTCTCGCGGGAGGCCGCTAAAAGGTCCCAGCCGTCCGGTCTGGAAACTCTCAAGAAGTTCAAAATAGTGATATATCCTGAGTCAGCTCATCAACTATTACGTGAGAAAGCACAATATCAGGCTGGATGGCCGCACATTTTTCAAGATTATGGGCAAAATGTAAAGCTTCTTTGCAGAGCTCCCAATTAAGCGGCCATCTCCGGTCCTGGCCCGGACATGCCCCCCATCTTCCAGGTTCTTATACACAGCAGCGGTGCTCCCCTTCGTTGCTATAATGCTTAATGGGAAGCCCCATCTGTATGGGATGTCCTGTTCCCTGAGGGCTGATGTGATAAAGTGCAGGTCTCTTCTTTTCTGTAGCGTAGTAGGGCTCAGATCCGCAAAGACCTGTATGTGATTGCCTGCATGCGTGATCTTCTGTTTTTGCCTCGCGTGGCGGAGGATGTCTTCTTTATCTTTGAAATTAAGCAGTTTCAGAATTATATCTCGGGGGGGGGGCCTTAGGCGGAGGCTTGGTTCTCAATGCTCTGTGTGCTCTTTCTATTTTAACATCTGGTGCGCTGTTAGTGCCTTTTATTGTTCGGAACAGATCCTGTAGGCAGCCTTTTATAGCGGACGGTTGTACTGATTCTGGAATGCCACATATGCGTAAATTATTACGCCTGCCCCTATTGTCTAGGTCTTCTACTTTTCCAGCAAGTGGTGTATGGTTTCTTGCTGGTCATATACCATTTTTGATATGTGTTGTACATCGTTGCTTGTAGTATTGTGGTATTCTTCTAGGGCTGAAACTCTGCTGTTTACCTTTGATATGTCCTTTTTTAGCTTCCCATACCAGCTTTTGACCTCCCCTACTATTTATTTAATATCTTCTTTCGTACATAAAGAGTTAATGTCCTCCTTTGTCAGGATTTGGGGTGTACTTGGCATGGGGAGTGGTTGCTGTGTGTCTGTTTGTCCTGTGTTCTTTGTAGGTTCCATTTTCTGGGCACTGCTGGTCAATTCTTGAGATTTTAAATACTGCTGTATAGGCTTAGAATGCGTCTCAGGCTTATTTGACCTGCGGCCTGGCATGACCAGTGTTGGGGGTAAATGGTAGTTTTTCTCTTTAGTTTCACAGTTTTCTGCTACCTCTTGTCTATCTATGTATATTAAGGTGTTTTTTGTATTGTTTTTTTTTTTTGTACTATTACAATAGGTCCCCTGGACCGTTTTAATTATATGAGGCTTCTCTCCCTGTCACAATCCTGTGTGTCAGCTCTAATTGATATCTGCCAGCAGGCAGCTCTAACCCAGGGAAATCTTAAGAAAGTATAGTTGTGCTACCGGATCTGTGGCTTTTTGTTAGGTGCCGTGGTGTGTTTGCATTTTTAGTGTTCAGGGCTTGTGCTCAGATCAGGTCCCTATTGTGTCGCACCTCGTGCTGTCTGCAAGGTTTGGTGACTCTGCTGCACTTGAATCTCTGCCTCCAGGTGCCGTGCTGTCTCTTTACAAACTTGTTTTCCGGCTAATGCTTGTACGCTCTACACAACTGCGCTGTTGTGGTTTGGCCTCAGATGCAGTCTGCTTCTATGTTCCGGGAGCTCCCTTTGCCGATTACGGTGGGGGTAATCTGTTATGCAAGGCTGGTCCCTGATATCTCCGAACCGTATGGTGCTTTTTTTTTTGGGCTGGTATTATTATTCTATCATGCTAATTTTATAGAGTCTGGGTAGTGGGGCCTAGGAGCTGATGATTCAGTCGGCCATCTCCCTGCGTGACAAAGCTCCGCCCTCCAGATATATTTTTTTTTATCTAAAAAGGGCATTTATACATATATTTTTACAATACATTTGTAAATGCATTCCAAAAATGTAATTAAAATGTCTTTTCCAAACACATATATTTTTGAATAACATAGTAACATAGTTACTATGTTACTATGTTATTCAAAAATATAGGTGTAACATAGTAGATGAAGTTAAAAAAAGACCGAAGTCCATCGAGTTTAACCTATACAAATCTAAAATATATACAAAAAGCTCCAGTTAATCTTAAATAATCCCACTAAAAGGTGACCCATTTAATACTAGCAATAATATCCATGAATTTTGTTTATAGACAGAAATGTATCCAAATAATTTTTAAATGTATCTAGGGTATTGGCATTCACTACCACCTTTGGTAATGAGTTGCACAATTTTATTGCTCTTACAGTGAAAAAACATTTCCGTTGCAGGAGATTATATCTCTTTTCCTCCAACCTTAAATTGTGACCTCTGGTCACAAACAATTTTCTTGGAATAAACAGAGCTTCTGCTATCTCTGTATATGGGCCTTGAACATATTTATATAAAGTAATCATGTCACCTCTTAAGCGCCTTTTTTCGAAAGAAAACAGACCCAGTTTGGGTAGCCTCTCCTCATTGGTTAAATTCTCCAATACCCTTATTAGCTTTGTGGCCCTTCTCTGAACTTTTTCTAGTTCTGCAATATCTTTTTTTGCAATTGGTCCCCAGAACTGCACTCCATACTCAAGGTGAGGTCTTACCAGGGCTTTATATAGTGACAGAATTATGCTTTCCTTCCTTGAGTCAATGCCTCTTTTAATACATGCTAGTATCTTATTAGCCTTTGAAGCTGCTGCCCTGCATTGTGTACCCATATTTAGCTTGTTATCTATTACTACCCCCAAATCCCTTTCCTCCTGTGTTTGGCTTGTCCCATTTAAATAATATGCTGCCTGCTTATTTTTACTTCCAAAATTTAGTAATTTTTGCAGGTCCCTTTGTAGCGAAAGTTCATCCTGCGCTGACCTAATGACCTTACTTAACTTAGTATCATCTGCAAAAATAGAGGAGATGTTGCTATTTAATCCTAACTCCAAGTAATTTATAAAAATATTAAAAAGAATAGGGCCCAGCACTGATCCCTGGGGTACTCCACTGATTACCTTTGTCCAATCTGAGTATGATCCATTTACTACTACTCGTTGCTCCCTATCTTTTATCCAGTTATTTATCCATAAACTAACATTTTCAGCTATTCCCAGTCCCTTATTTTGTGCATCAATCTCTCATGTGGCACTGTATCAAACGCCTTTGCAAAATCTAAGTATATCACATCAACTGATTCCCTTTTATCTATATTTTACTTACTTCCTCGTAGAATCTAATTAGATTAGTTTGACATGATCTATTTCTCCTAAAACCATGCTGATTAGCATTTATAATCTTGTTTACATGAATATGCTCATCAATATAATCCTTTATAATCCCTTCAAATATCTTCCCCACTATTGATGTCAGACTAACTGGTCTATAGCTTCCTGGATCATCCCTACTTCCCTTTTTGAAGAGTGGCACCACATCAGCTTTACGCCAATCCTTGGGTACCATGCCTGAGGATAATGAGTTTTGAAAAATTAAGAGTAGAGGTTTGTCTATAACAGTGCTAAATTCCCTTAACACCCTTGGTGTATTCCATCTGGGCCTGGAGTTTTATTTACCTTAATATTATCCAATTTGTTCCTGATATCCTCTATACATAACCCAATTAATGGTATGGGCTGGCATGTTCTATTTTGTTCCAAAGTATCATCCAATGGTTCCTCTCATGTGGAGCTCCCCTCTAGACAGGAAACATGGCCTCCACTTTTTTGTTTGCTTTTTTTTTTTTCAAATCAACTTTAATGTAACAACCAATAGACAATAATTATGAAAACTAAACATTTTGCAGCTTTCTTGATCTTAATGTTCAGTCACAGTGGTTTATACTTAAAGTGTCAGTAAACCTTAAAAATAATGTTATATAATTCTGCACATAGTGCAGAATTATATAACATTATATTAGCGCAAACATTATAAATCATAATTTCCCCTTTCAATTTTTTTAAAAAAACTGCTGTTGTAAAACAGCAGTTTTTTTACAAAATTGAAAGGGGAAATTATGATTTATAATGTTTGCGCTAATATAATGTTATATAATTCTGCACTATGTGCAGAATTATATAACATTATTTTTAAGGTTTACTGACACTTTAAGTATAAACCACTGTGACTGAACATTAAGATCAAGAAAGCTGCAAAATGTTTAGTTTTCATAATTATTGTCTATTGGTTGTTACATTAAAGTTGATTTGAAAAAAAAAAAGCAAACAAAAAAGTGGAGGTCATGTTTCCTGTCTAGAGGGGAGCTCCAGTCTGCAGCCAGACCCTTGTCAAGTTTTGCAGTGAGTTTGCCATGTGTCAGGTGAGGGGGAAACCATGAGGTATGTAATAGCAGGGAGGGTATAGAATGCAGTGAGTTGCCATGTGTCAGGTGAGGGGGAAGCCATGAGGTATGTAATAGCAGGGAGGGTATAGAATGCAGTGAGTAGTCATGTGTCAGGTGAGGGGGAAACCATGAGGTATGTAATAGCAGGGAGGGTATAGAATGCAGTGAGTTGCCATGTGTCAGGTGAGGGGGAAACCATGAGGTATATAATAGCAGGGAGGGTATAGAATGCAGTGAGTTGCCATGTGTCAGGTGAGGGGGAAGCCATGAGGTATGTAATAGCAGGGAGGGTATAGAATGCAGTGAGTAGTCATGTGTCAGGTGAGGGGGAAACCATGAGGTATGTAATAGCAGGGAGGGTATAGAATGCAGTGAGTTGCCATGTGTCAGGTGAGGGGGAAACCATGAGGTATATAATAGCAGGGAGGGTATAGAATGCAGTGAGTTGCCATGTGTCAGGTGAGGGGGAAGCCATGAGGTATGTAATAGCAGGGAGGGTATAGAATGCAGTGAGTAGTCATGTGTCAGGTGAGGGGGAAACCATGAGGTATGTAATAGCAGGGAGGGTATAGAATGCAGTGAGTTGCCATGTGTCAGGTGAGGGGGAAACCATGAGGTATATAATAGCAGGGAGGGTATAGAATGCAGTGAGTTGCCATGTGTCAGGTGAGGGGGAAGCCATGAGGTATGTAATAGCAGGGAGGGTATAGAATGCAGTGAGTAGTCATGTGTCAGGTGAGGGGGAAACCATGAGGTATATAATAGCAGGGGGGTATATAATGCAGTGAGTAGTCATGTGTCAGGTGAGGGGGAAGCCATGAGGTATATAATAGCAGGGAGGGTATAGAATGCAATGAGTAGTCATGTGTCAGGTAAGGGGGAAGCCATAAGGTATATAATAGCAGGGGGGTATATAATGCAGTGAGTAGTCATGTGTCAGTTGAGGGGGAAGCCATGAGGTATATAATAGCAGGGAGGGTATAGAATGCAATGAGTAGTCATGTGTCAGGTAAGGGGGAAGCCATGAGGTATATAATAGCAGGGAGGGTATAGAATGCAATGAGTAGTCATGTGTCAGGTAAGGGGGAAGCCATGAGGTATATAATAGCAGGGAGGGTATAGAATGCAGTGAGTTGTCATGTGTCAGGTGAGGGGGAAGCCATGAGGTATATAATAGCAGGGAGAATATAGTATGCAATGAGTAGTCATGTGTCAGGTAAGGGGAAGCCATGAGGTATATAATAGCAGGGAGGTATAGTATGCAATGAGTATTCATGTGTCAGGTGAGGGGGAAGCCATGAGGTATAAAATAGAAGGTAGGGTATAGTATGCAATGAGGTGTCAGGTGAGGGGGAAGCCGTGAGGTATATAATAGCAGGGAGGTATAGTATGCAATGAGTAGTCATGTGTCAGGTGAGGGGGAAGCCATGAGGTATATAATAGCAGGGAGGTATAGTATGCAATGAGTAGTCATGTGTCCGGTAAGGGGGAAGCCATGAGGTATATAATAGCAGGGAGGGTATAGAATGCAGTGAGTTGTCATGTGTCAGGTGAGGGGGAAGCCGTGAGGTATATAATAGCAGGGAGGTATAGTATGCAATGAGTAGTCATGTGTCAGGTGAGGGGGAAGCCATGAGGTATATAATAGCAGGGAGGGTATAGAATGCAATGAGTAGTCATGTGTCCGGTAAGGGGGAAGCCATGAGGTATATAATAGCAGGGAGGGTATAGAATGCAGTGAGTAGTCATGTGTCAGGTAAGGGGGAAGCCATGAGGTATATAATAGCGGGGGGGGGTATATAATGCAGTGAGTAGTCATGTGTCAGGTGAGGGGGAAGCGATTAGGTATATAATAGCAGGGGGTATATAATGCAGTGAGTAGTCATGTGTCAGGTGAGGGGAAGCCATTAGGTATATAATAGCAGGTGGTATATAATGCAGTGAGTAGTCATGTGTCAGGTAAGGGGGAAGCCATGAGGTATATAATAGCGGGGGGGTATATAATGCAGTGAGTAGTCATGTGTCAGGTGAGAGGGAAGCCATGAGGTATATAATAGCAGGGAGGTATATAATGAACTGAGTAGTCATGTGTCAGGTAAGGGGGAAGCCATGAGGTATATAATAGCGGGGGGGTATATAATGCACTGAGTAGTCATGTGTCAGGTAAGGGGGAAGCCATGAGGTATATAATAGCAGGGGGGTATATAATGCAGTGAGTAGTCATTTGTCAGGTAAGGGGGAAGCCATGAGGTATATAATAGCAGGGAGGGTATAGAATGCAGTGAGTAGTCATGTGTCAGGTAAGGGGGAAGCCATGAGGTATATAATAGCAGGGGGGTATATAATGCAGTGAGTAGTCATGTGTCAGGTGAGGGGGAAGCCATGAGGTATATAATAGCAGGGAGGGTATAGAATGCAATGATTAGTCATTTGTCAGGTAAGGGGGAAGCCATGAGGTATATAATAGCAGGGAGGGTACAGAATGCAATGAGTAGTCATTTGTCAGGTAAGGGGGAAGCCATGAGGTATATAATAGCAGGGGGGTATATAAAGCAGTGAGTAGTCATGTTTCAGGTGAGGGAGAAGCCATGAGGTATATAATAGCTGGGAGGGTATAGAATGCAATGAGTAGTCATGTGCCAGGTAAGGGGGAAGCCATGAGGTATATAATAGCAGGGAGGGTATAGTATGCAGTGAGTAGTCATGTGTCAGGTAAGGGGGAAACCATGAGGTATATAATAGCAGGGGGTATATATAGGCTTACCATAATTTTTAGAGGTGAAACTGGGACCACCTTGTGCGGTGCCAGTGGGGGTGTGGCCAGGGGTGTGGTCAAGGGGGCGTGGCGATTACCGGTCCTTTTAAAGTAGTAGCTTTTATATGCATAATGTTTTGTGGATACTGTACCCTTCCTCAGTCAAACAACAAGTGAATCACACAGTTTAAATAGACCATAACACCACCCCCTAGTGAAAAAGGCACCATTATGTTGTCATCGCAACCCATACACAACATGAGCAAATAAATCATTCATCTAAATCTCAGATTCTAAATAATACCAAACATCAAGCATAATTATCAATTTCATAAAATAGTGAAAAGAGTATACATCACACAATTTAATATCTGCAGTGTAATATGTGTTTTATGTGTCTAATTAAAGGGACACTGAACCCAAATGTTTTCTTTCGTAATTCAGATAGATCATGAAATTTTAAGCAACTTTGTAATTTACTCCTATTATCAAATGTTCTTCATTCTCTTGGTATCTTTATTTGAAATGTAAGTTTAGATGCCGGCCCATTTTTAGTGAACAACCTGGGTTGTTCTTGCTGATTGGTGGATAAATTCATCCACCAATAAAAAAGTGCTGTCCAGAGTGCTAAACCAAAAAAGAAGCTTAGATGCCTTCTTTTTCAAATAAAGATAGCAAGTGAACGAAGAAAATTTGATAATAGGAGTAAATTAGAAAGTTGCTTAAAATTGCATGCTCTATCTGAATCACGAAAGAAAAAATGTGGGTTTAGTAGCCCTTTAAGGAACAGAGCCTTACTTATAAGGCATACATGCAACATTGAATGAAATAAGTAAAAAAGAAACACATACTTGCTATAGCTGTTTAAGAGGCTACTCTATACCATAATGCAGGAAGATTACAGCCAAAATGCTGCATGAAGTAAAGCAAGGTCCATGCCAAAAAATCCTGCCTGTATGCACTTCCTGGTCATACCCATATGATTCCCCTAAAGGTGTATCACTGGTGATGTCACCAGGGGTCAGGGGGGTGTTAAATTCTTAGAAAAATAAACCAAGTAGTATTACAAAATTAAAAAACCCTATGCTGCTCACTCAGCCTGTATTACTAAATGTAAACTTTGAAGGACACGAACATTAAAGTGAAGGTAAAGTTACCCTCATCACTATCTAGAATATGATTCAATCGTTAAAAATAATTAATAACAGGGGGGTATATAAAGCAGTGAGTAGTCATGTGTCAGGTGAGGGGGAAGCCATGAGGTATGTAATAGTAGGGAAGGTATATAATGCAGTGAGTAGTCATGTGTCAGGTGAGGGGGAAGCCATGAGGTATGTAATAGTAGGGAAGGTATATAATGCAGTGAGTAGTCATGTGTCAGGTGAGGGGGAAGCCATGAGGTATATAATAGCAGGGAGGGTATAGAATGCAATGAGTAGTCATGTGTCAGGTAAGGGGGAAGCCATAAGGTATATAATAGCAGGGGGGTATATAATGCAGTGAGTAGTCATGTGTCAGTTGAGGGGGAAGCCATGAGGTATATAATAGCAGGGAGGGTATAGAATGCAGTGAGTTGCCATGTGTCAGGTGAGGGGGAAACCATGAGGTATATAATAGCAGGGGGGTATATAATGCAGTGAGTAGTCATGTGTCAGGTGAGGGGGAAGCCATGAGGTATATAATAGCAGGGAGGGTATAGAATGCATCACTCTACACAAGCATCAAACACGACGATGGTATAAAAGCGGTGGAGTCTTATTTACATAAAGATAAAACTCTAAAAAAAGAACAAGCACAATTTATATTAGATGGTATAACTTACATTCTGAATCAGAACTATTTTTCCTTTAATGGGAAATTTTATTTACAGTTAACAGGTACAGCTATGGGCACGAGGTTTGCGCCAAGTTATGCTAATTTATTTATGGGTAACTGGGAAGAAAATTTCATCCAGACTCATGAGCTTGGCGCAAACCTCGTGCTATATAAAAGATATATAGATGATATCATAATGATTTGGCAAGGCGACATTATACATTTAGACCAATTTTTAGCAGATATGAATTGTAACACCCTAGGTTTAAAATTTACGAATGTTATAAGTAAAGAAAAAATAGTATTCCTCGATCTAGAAATTGAAATAGTAGATAACTCATTAAACACGAAAACACATTTTAAGCAAGTAGATGCTAATAACCTAATACACTCAGAGAGCTGCCATCTAAAAAGATGGAAAGAGAACGTACCAAAGGGACAATGCATCCGTTTGCGTAGAAATTGTTCAAAAAATACAGATTATCTGGAACAAGCTGATTTCCTGGAAAGAAAGTTCCTTGAGAAAGGTTATAACAAAGACTTAATAACTAAAGCTAAAAAAGATATTGAATCGGTTGATAGAAAAGAATTCCTGAAGTATAAAGATAAACCAAACACATCCACTCTAGATAGTAACAGCATCAATGTATCACTTATTACTAACTACAACGAAGATTTCAAAACTCTGAGAAAAATAATGAATAAACACTGGCATTTAGTACAGAATGACCCTATCATTGGTAATAAAGTCTCCCCATATCCAAATATCATCTATAGAAAGGCTAGAAATCTAAAAACTATTCTAGCTCCGAGTGAGTTCAAAAATGACTCAAACAAGACAATACAAACTAGCCTATCAGGAGAAAATATAAATGGTTTTTTTCCATGTATAAACTGCAAGTCATGTCAGTACAGTTGTAAAACAAAGGAATATAAGTCTACACAAACAGGAAAAGTATATAAAATAGATAGTACCATCAGATGCCAAGATAAAGGGATAGTATATATGATACAGTGCACATGTAATAAACAATATATTGGGGAGACAACTAGAACCCTTAAAGAAAGGATCCGTGAGCACCTATGGACAATCGAAAAAGGAAAGAAAGATACATACTTATATCAACACTTCAAAGAAAAGCATAATAATAACTTGGCAGACTTCAGATTTTGGGGTATCAAAAAAATAACTAAAAACTGGAGAGGGGGCAGCCTAGAAGTAGAACTACTTAGAATTGAATCAGAGACTATATACACCCTACAAACACTACAACCCCAGGGACTTAATTCAGAACTAGAAATATCCATTTTTCTATAAATCGTTTATTATTTATAATTTATATTAATTTTTATTTAACTTATAAGATATCTGGTTTTAACCTGATCAATATAACCACAAATCTTTTATTTTATCTGGTACTTTTTTTAGTTAAATACCTGACTTTTTATTTCTTTCACAGCATAATTTTTGTCGCTCACACAGATCTTACACACCACATCGGTGATTTAATATTTTGCTGTAGATATCCCCTTATATTTACCCTTATAGCTGTTAGCACAGTCAATATCTCCGATAAATTAAAGGTCTGTTATTCATATTTAGCCTGTTATAGATACTCTTTGAAAACTTATCAATATTCTCTCTTTATTCAGATTGACCACATTAATTTATCTGTCCAAGTTACAGGTATAGTTTTATTACTCTCACTACATCAGTGACATAACATACACCATCTATTTCTTATATAGTCCCTCAAACATTCCGCAAGGTTTAAATTTATCTAAGTGTTTAGTATCACAGGAGTTTATACTTTGTCACAACAATAATAGATTCATATCTGTTATATTGTTCGATTTATTTATATCAGAACATTGTATGTATCAAAATGTTGTATGTATCAAAAATCAGTGATATAACAAACGCTATCACTTCTATATAGCCCTTTTTATTACCCTGTATAAATATAAATATGCTAAGAATTTTTAGTAATACAGGAGATAATGGTTATATACCACCTTATGTATATGCATAAGCAACACCTATAGTCCACCTTTATGAAAAGAGGTGTTGTATACCGGATCCAATAGGAATCAATAAGCAATCAACCAATGATATCCAAAGTACACCTTTAAAAAGTCTGTAATATACACCTGGAGTATCTTGATAAAGCCCTCTCAGGGTGAAACGCGTAGAATTTACTCCAGAAAGCTTGTTTTTATGTGGAACCCACCAAAGATTGAAATACACGCAAAAGCTGCGATCCAGCCCCTCCTGTGGACTCTCTAATTTTTTGATTTAGGAGATAAAACCGCTGCAAGGACCAGGGATCTGATCAGCAAATAGCGAGTATCCACGTTTACTACTACAACCGTTTTTAAACACGGCTACAGCAGGCACACATTTGTCTGACCTTTGTTCAACTACCATCATTTCAGTAAAAGAAACAAGTCATTATTATTAATATATTGGCCGATATATTTCTACGGAACACCAGACGTTCCACCTATCAGAAAAGGGGTGTGTAACCCAAACCGCCAATCACCATATCAGCGAGCTGTTTTGTCTTTGAAGCCGCGGAATACACCACCATACTGAGACCCGGTGCAAGGACAGAATAAACGCACGCCCGGTCTGTCAGCCTTCATAATCATCTCTAACTGTAAGGTACCTTACGATTTGCAGTAACACTGTATCACATACCACCAAATATGCCCAGTTAACTGCGGCTGAGCAAACTTCTTGTCGACAGATATCACTGATTACAAGGGAGACGTCCCGAATATAATATTTGAACCATTTTAATTATATTGATGTTGTTTTATTGATTTTTTAGGATTAAATATTTTATGCAGTAAACAGCCATAGAAATTGATTTTTTACTACACAATCTGTCACTTATTATCTTTTTTAGGAATAAATATTCTATGCATTAACAGCCATAGATATTCATTTTTTACCACACAATCTGTCACTTATTATCTATACATATAGACCTCAATTGTCCACCATATCTGACGTAGACACGTAACTATTTTATCATTTTCACATCTTCTTATATTTTACTCACATTAGTATTGACGATGTCAAATAGGTAAATACCTTCATCACAATTTTTGTTTACTAAAACTCGCTGCCACTATATCAAATTGTGACACTATATAGTTATTAGTAGGACTTTATTAGATACCCGTATCACTTGTTTAAATCTTCACTCTGACGGACAGCCGTCTATTAACTTAACAGTCACCATTCTGGTAGTGTTATCCTAGCTAATCTAACCATTAGCGCCAGTTACCCCCTTTTAATTTTTAGCACCTACACTTTTTTAAACTACTAAGGAGGAGTAGTTTATCCTTTAACCAGGCATTTAGGATAACAGTTAGCGCCAACACTCAATTCTATACACTTGATCAGGTGAGGGGGAAGCCATGAGGTATATAATAGCAGGGAGGGTATAGAATGCAATGAGTAGTCATGTGTCAGGTAAGGGGGAAGCCATAAGGTATATAATAGCAGGGGGGTATATAATGCAGTGAGTAGTCATGTGTCAGTTGAGGGGGAAGCCATGAGGTATATAATAGCAGGGAGGGTATAGAATGCAGTGAGTTGCCATGTGTCAGGTGAGGGGGAAACCATGAGGTATATAATAGCAGGGGGGTATATAATGCAGTGAGTAGTCATGTGTCAGGTGAGGGGGAAGCCATGAGGTATATAATAGCAGGGAGGGTATAGAATGCAATGAGTAGTCATGTGTCAGGTAAGGGGGAAGCCATAAGGTATATAATAGCAGGGGGGTTTAAAATGCAGTGAGTAGTCATGTGTCAGTTGAGGGGGAAGCCATGAGGTATATAATAGCAGGGAGGGTATAGAATGCAATGAGTAGTCATGTGTCAGGTAAGGGGGAAGCCATGAGGTATATAATAGCAGGGAGGGTATAGAATGCAATGAGTAGTCATGTGTCAGGTAAGGGGGAAGCCATGAGGTATATAATAGCAGGGAGGGTATAGAATGCAGTGAGTTGTCATGTGTCAGGTGAGGGGGAAGCCATGAGGTATATAATAGCAGGGAGAATATAGTATGCAATGAGTAGTCATGTGTCAGGTAAGGGGAAGCCATGAGGTATATAATAGCAGGGAGGTATAGTATGCAATGAGTATTCATGTGTCAGGTGAGGGGGAAGCCATGAGGTATATAATAGAAGGTAGGGTATAGTATGCAATGAGGTGTCAGGTGAGGGGGAAGCCGTGAGGTATATAATAGCAGGGAGGTATAGTATGCAATGAGTAGTCATGTGTCAGGTGAGGGGGAAGCCATGAGGTATATAATAGCAGGGAGGTATAGTATGCAATGAGTAGTCATGTGTCAGGTAAGGGGGAAGCCATGAGGTATATAATAGCAGGGTGGTATTTAATGCAGTGAGTAGTCATGTGTCCGGTAAGGGGGAAGCCATGAGGTATATAATAGCAGGGAGGGTATAGAATGCAGTGAGTTGTCATGTGTCAGGTGAGGGGGAAGCCATGAGGTATATCATAGCAGGGAGGTATAGTATGCAATGAGTAGTCATGTGTCAGGTAAAGGGGAAGCCATGAGGTATATAATAGCAGGGAGGTATATAATGCAGTGGGTAGGCATGTGTCAGGTGAGGGGGAAGCCATGAGGTATATAATAGCAGGGAGGGTATATAATGCAGTGAGTAGTCATTTGTCAGGTAAGGGGGAAGCCATGAGGTATATAATGCAGTGAGTAGTCATGTGTCAGGTAAGGGGGAAGCCATGAGGTATATAATAGCGGGGGGGGGTATATAATGCAGTGAGTAGTCATGTGTCAGGTGAGGGGGAAGCCATTAGGTATATAATAGCAGGGTGTATATAATGCAGTGAGTAGTCATGTGTCAGGTGAGGGGGAAGCCATTAGGTATATAATAGCAGGTGGTATATAATGCAGTGAGTAGTCATGTGTCAGGTAAGGGGGAAGCCATGAGGTATATAATAGCGGGGGGGGGTATATAATGCACTGAGTAGTCATGTGTCAGGTAAGGGGGAAGCCATGAGGTATATAATAGCGGGGGGGTATATAATGCAGTGAGTAGTCATGTGTCAGGTGAGGGGGAAGCCATCAGGTATATAATAGTGGGGGGGTATATAATGCACTGAGTAGTCATGTGTCAGGTAAGGGGGAAGCCATGAGGTATATAATAGCGGGGGGGTATATAATGCAGTGAGTAGTCATGTGTCAGGTGAGAGGGAAGCCATGAGGTATATAATAGCAGGGAGGTATATAATGAACTGAGTAGTCATGTGTCAGGTAAGGGGGAAGCCATGAGGTATATAATAGCGGGGGGGGGTATATAATGCACTGAGTAGTCATGTGTCAGGTAAGGGGGAAGCCATGAGGTATATAATAGCAGGGGGGTATATAATGCAGTGAGTAGTCATTTGTCAGGTAAGGGGGAAGCCATGAGGTATATAATAGCAGGGAGGGTATAGAATGCAGTGAGTAGTCATGTGTCAGGTAAGGGGGAAGCCATGAGGTATATAATAGCAGGGGGGTATATAATGCAGTGAGTAGTCATGTGTCAGGTGAGGGGGAAGCCATGAGGTATATAATAGCAGGGAGGGTATAGAATGCAATGATTAGTCATTTGTCAGGTAAGGGGGAAGCCATGAGGTATATAATAGCAGGGAGGGTACAGAATGCAATGAGTAGTCATTTGTCAGGTAAGGGGGAAGCCATGAGGTATATAATAGCAGGGGGGTATATAAAGCAGTGAGTAGTCATGTTTCAGGTGAGGGAGAAGCCATGAGGTATATAATAGCTGGGAGGGTATAGAATGCAATGAGTAGTCATGTGCCAGGTAAGGGGGAAGCCATGAGGTATATAATAGCAGGGAGGGTATAGTATGCAGTGAGTAGTCATGTGTCAGGTAAGGGGGAAACCATGAGGTATATAATAGCAGGGGGTATATATAGGCTTACAATAATTTTTAGAGGTGAAACTGGGACCACCTTGTGCGGTGCCAGTGGGGGTGTGGCCAGGGGTGTGGTCAAGGGGGCGTGGCGATTACCGGTCCTTTTAAAGTAGTAGCTTTTATATGCATAATGTTTTGTGGATACTGTACCCTTCCTCAGTCAAACAACAAGTGAATCACACAGTTTAAATAGACCATAACACCACCCCCTAGTGAAAAAGGCACCATTATGTTGTCATCGCAACCCATACACAACATGAGCAAATAAATCATTCATCTAAATCTCAGATTCTTAATAATACCAAACATCAAGCATAATTATCAATTTCATAAAATAGTGAAAAGAGTATACATCACACAATTTAATATCTGCAGTGTAATATGTGTTTTATGTGTCTAATTAAAGGGACACTGAACCCAAATGTTTTCTTTCGTAATTCAGATAGATCGTGAAATTTTAAGCAACTTTGTAATTTACTCCTATTATCAAATGTTCTTCATTCTCTTGGTATCTTTATTTGAAATGTAAGTTTAGATGCCGGCCCATTTTTAGTGAACAACCTGGGTTGTTCTTGCTGATTGGTGGATAAATTCATCCACCAATAAAAAAGTGCTGTCCAGAGTGCTAAACCAAAAAAGAAGCTTAGATGCCTTCTTTTTCAAATAAAGATAGCAAGTGAACGAAGAAAATTTGATAATAGGAGTAAATTAGAAAGTTGCTTAAAATTGCATGCTCTATCTGAATCACGAAAGAAAAAAATGTGGGTTTAGTAGCCCTTTAAGGAACAGAGCCTTACTTATAAGGCATACATGCAACATTGAATGAAATAAGTAAAAAAGAAACACATACTTGCTATAGCTGTTTAAGAGGCTACTCTATACCATAATGCAGGAAGATTACAGCCAAAATGCTGCATGAAGTAAAGCAAGGTCCATGCCAAAAAATCCTGCCTGTATGCACTTCCTGGTCATACCCATATGATTCCCCTAAAGGTGTATCACTGGTGATGTCACCAGGGGTCAGGGGGGTGTTAAATTCTTAGAAAAATAAACCAAGTAGTATTACAAAATTAAAAAACCCTATGCTGCTCACTCAGCCTGTATTACTAAATGTAAACTTTGAAGGACACGAACATTAAAGTGAAGGTAAAGTTACCCTCATCACTATCTAGAATATGATTCAATCGTTAAAAATAATTAATAACAGGGGGGTATATAAAGCAGTGAGTAGTCATGTGTCAGGTGAGGGGGAAGCCATGAGGTATGTAATAGTAGGGAAGGTATATAATGCAGTGAGTAGTCATGTGTCAGGTGAGGGGGAAGCCATGAGGTATGTAATAGTAGGGAAGGTATATAATGCAGTGAGTAGTCATGTGTCAGGTGAGGGGGAAGCCATGAGGTATATAATAGCAGGGGGGTATATAAAGCAGTGAGTAGTCATGTGTCAGGTGAGGGAGAAGCCATGAGGTATGTAATAGTAAGGAGGGTATATAATGCAGTGAGTAGTCATGTGTCAGGTGAGGGGGAAGCCATGAGGTATATAATAGCAGGGGGGTATATAAAGCAGTGAGTAGTCATGTGTCAGGTGAGGGAGAAGCCATGAGGTATGTAATAGTAGGGAGGGTATATAATGCAGTGAGTAGTCATGTGTCAGGTGAGGGGGAAGCCATGAGGTATATAATAACAGGTGGGTATATAAAGCAGTGAGTAGTCATGTGTCAGGTGAGGGAGAAGCCATGAGGTATATAATAACAGGTGGGTATATAATGCAGTGAGTAGTCATGTGTCAGGTGAGGGGGAAGCCATGAGGTATATAATAACAGGTGGGTATATAAAGCAGTGAGTAGTCATGTGTCAGGTGAGGGAGAAGCCATGAGGTATATAATAGCAGGGGGGTATATAAAGCAGTGAGTAGTCATGTGTCAGGTAAGGGAGAAGCCATGAGGTATATAATAGCAGGGGGGAATATAATGCAGTGAGTAGTCATATGTCAGGTAAGGCGGAAGCCATGTGGTATATAATAGCAGGGGGGTATATAATGCAGTGAGTAGTCATATGTCAGGTAAGGGGGAAGCCATGAGGTATATAATAGCAGTGAGGGTATAGAATGCAGTGAATAGTCATGTGTCAGGTAAGGGGGAAGCCGTGAGGTATATAATAGCAGGGGGGTATATATAGCAGTGAGTAGTCATGTGTCAGGTGAGGGGGAAGCCATGAGGTATATAATAGCAGGGGGGTATATATAGCAGTGAGTAGTCATGTGTCAGGTAAGGGGGAAGCCATGAGGTATATAATAGCAGGGGGGTATATAATGCAGTGAGTAGTCATGTGTCAGGTGAGGGGGATGCCATGAGGTATATAATAGCAGGGAGGGTATAGAATGCAATGAGTAGTCATGTGTCAGGTAAGGGGGAAGCCATGAGGTATATAATAGCAGGGGGGTATATAATGCAGTAAGTAGTCATGTGTCAGGTGAGGGGGAAGCCATGAGGTATATAATAGCAGGGGGGTATATAATGCAGTGAGTAGTCATGTGTCAGGTAAGGGGGAAGCCATGAGGTATATAATAGCAGGGGGGTATATAATGCAGTGAGTAGTCATGTGTCAGGTAAGGGGGAAGCCATGAGGTATATAATAGCAGGGGGGTATATATAGCAGTGAGTAGTCATGTGTCAGGTGAGGGGGAAGCCATGAGGTATATAATAGCAGTGAGGGTATAGAATGCAGTGAGTAGTCATGTGTCAGGTGAGGGGGAAGCCATGAGGTATATAATAGCAGGGGGGTATATAATGCAGTGAGTAGTGATGTGTCAGGTGAGGGGGAAGCCATGAGGTATATAATAGCAGGGGGGTATATAATGCAGTGAGTAGTCATGTGTCAGGTGAGGGGGATGCCATGAGGTATATAATAGCAAGGAGGGTATAGAATGCAATGAGTAGTCATGTGTCAGGTAAGGGGGAAGCCATGAGGTATATAATAGCAGGGGGGTATATATAGCAGTGAGTAGTCATGTGTCAGGTGAGGGGGAAGCCATGAGGTATATAATAGCAGGGGGGTATATAATGCAGTGAGTAGTCATGTGTCAGGTGAGGGGGAAGCCATGAGGTATATAATAGCAGGGGGGTATATAATGCAGTGAGTAGTCATGTGTCAGGTGAGGGGGAAGCCATGAGGTATATAATAGCAGGGAGGATGTACAATGCAATGTGTGAGAATATCAGGCTTCTCAATAGTGTTTGTAACATGTGGCATTACCCCCATTTGTATACCGAGGCTTTGCTTAGCAGGGGCTTAACACATCAGACTTTAATATGCAGGGCCTGGAATTCACAGAACATACAAAAACATACAGATTTACTGTGACTGCAGCAAATATAAAAAATGATTATTTACCTCATAAAATGCCAAGTGCTTGTAAAACTTTCAATAGTGTTCTAGCAAAAATAAAAACCAAATCCTCTACAAATATTATTCTCCATTTCATCAGCCCCAACATAGCAAGTTAAACATAAGGCATAGTTGCCAACATTTCAAAAAAAATTCCAGGGACACTTTGCAGCAGAGCAAGCAAGCGGGTTACTGGAGTATTGACGACCTACTGTTCAACTGCTCTGCCCACTCAGTTCTGCAATCAAAACACACCCATTTGAAAGTAATAGTATAATTTAGACTTATCCATAGTTTATTATACAGATTACAGCACCAAGCTCCTACACCTACCCAGTCTCTGGAACACATTCTGGGCATATGGTTATTTTTACAACACAGCATCGAAATTAGAAAGACAAATAATATGTGAACCCATTCAATAATAATAACAATATTCCATTAGGAATGAATTATATTTAAATAATACACTATATCTATTTATCATCTATCTATCTGTATATGTGAATGTGTGTGTGTATATATATATATATATGCAAACAACAAATGTTGTGCAAAGGAGATTTTCAGGGACATTTCCAGGGACAAAAAAAATCCAGGGACATACAACAAAATCCAGGGACTGTCCCTGGAAATCAGGGACTGTTGGCAACTATGCATAAGGTAGAATCTGTCTAATTTTAGGCTGTGCAGCATACACTAGGGTGCTTTGTAGTTTCCTATTATGCAGAGGCTAAAGGGTTATTCATTTAACCCTTGCTTGCTTGGTTTAGTACTGTAAAGTTATTCTTTCTATGCCAGATGTGCTTGAGAGAAGGGAGGCTCAGGATATAAGGAGCTTAAAGGGATAGGAAAGACAAAATTAAACTTGCACGATTCAGATAGAGCATGTAATTTGAAGACACTTTTAAAATCACTTCTATTTTCAAATGTACTTTGTTCACTTGGCATCCCTTGTTGAAAAACAATACACACATATTCCACACTAGTAGGAGCTAGATGCTGATTGGTGTCTGCACACATTTATCTCTTGTGATTGGCTAACTAGATGTGTTCATCTTACGCCCAGTAGTGCCATGCTCCCCGACCAACCACTATAATAAAGTTATTAACCCCTATTCCCACGCACCCTGACATCGCCGCCCCTATAATAAAAAATACTACCAATTAAAAAAATCTAAATTACAACTAAAAAAAAACAAATCCTACAAAAATTAAGTTTACCAAAAAAAATAAACACTAAAATCACGAAAAATAAAAAACACTAAGATTACAAAAAAAATGAACATTATGAAAAATAAAAACAATTACACTTAATCCAATAGCCCTATGAAAATAAAAAAGCCCCCCAAATAAAAACACCCCCTAGCCTACAATAAACTATCAATAGCCCTTAAAATTGTGATGTCATCAGTGGGCGGAGCTTGGCAGTCATTTCAAACTGGCCAGAAACAAATATTCATTTTAAAATAACTTTTTTACCGTTCCTGCTACATGTTATAGAAAGGGTGTAGGAGGATATTTGCAGCTTAATCTAAGGTAAGACTTTAAGATGACTAAGGTGTAGACTGTCCCTTTAAGCAGTATAAAACTACAACCATTAATTAACACTTTACCACCACGCATTTTTTAATTACATATATTACTTTCATAGCATTCAAAATTCTGCATTCAACATTTTTTGCAGCATCATCTGATAATCAATCATTGTTTAAGAATATATAATTTAACTCCCTAATATTAAATACCTAATTTTTAAGATTCTGTTAAAGGGATATAATACTCATATGCTAAATCACTTGAAACGGATGCAGTATAACTAAAAAGCTGACAGGAGAATATCACCTGAGCATCTATATGTAAAAAAGGAAAATATTTTACCTCACAATCTCATCAGCTCAGCAGAGTAAGTTCTGTGTAAAAAGTTATACTCGGCTGCTCCCAGCTGCAGGTAAAAAAAAAAAAGAAGAAGAAATGAACTGCAGCCAATCAGCATCAGCAGTGCTGAGGCCATGAACTCTTTTACTGTGATCTCATGAGATTTCACTTAACTCTCATGAGATTTCATAGTAAGCTTCCTTTAACCTGAATAGGTAAATAATATGAGAGTACACGAGGCTCATCCCCTTAGCTGTCCCAGGACAGACATACTGATTTGTTGCTTAGAAGTCCTTTACAATGGGATGTGGCTACTGAGGAACTTTTGAGGTAAAATATCTTTCTTTTTTACATAGAGATGTTCAGGTGATATTTTCTAGTCAGCTTTTTACAGCTATACTGCATCACTTTCAAGTGTTTAAACATTTGGGTATTATGGCCCTTTAATCTCTTTGCAGATGGAGCTGCATCCTGGTACAGGTGTGGACTTGTTTGTACCACAGTGGACTGCAGCACATCAATGTGGTACAGGTGTGGACTTGTTTGTATCACAGTGGACTGCAGAACATCAATGTGGTACAGGTGTGGACTTGTTTGTATCACACTGGACTGCAGAACATCAATGTGGTACAGGTGTGGACTTGTTTGTATCACAGTGGACTGCAGCACATCAGTGTGGTACAGGTTCTGCATTTTTGGAGCGGTTCTTGTGTGTTTATTTGACACAGAAACATTAATCAAGAGTAACTTTAAAGGTTGCGTCTCCCAGCGGCCAACAGATGGAGAGAAGCAGATACAGCTAGACTTAGTAAAAACATCAGCTCTGACAGGTAAGCAAAGAACCAGTTGGACTGTTGTGTCGAAATTAAGTTGCTTGTTTAATCTAGTAGTAATTTGCATTAATGAAACAAGTTGTAGGCAAGATGTTGAGTTTGTATCAATTTTAGGCCAGATACTAAGTGTAGCAGTATTTAAAGGGACAGTCAACACCAGAATTTTTGTTGTATAAAAAGATAGATAATCCCTTTACTACCCATTCCCTAGTTTTGCATAACCAACACGATTATAATAATATACTTTTTACCTCTGTGATTACCTTGTATCTAAGCCTTTGCAATGTGCCCCCTTATTTCAGTTTTTTTGACAGACTTGCTTTTTAGCCAATCAGTGCTTACTCAGCGGGAACTCCATGGCCTCTAGTTATTAAGGTCTGGCGGACCTGATCCAACACTGTGGATCAGGTCCGCCAGACCTCGCTGAATACGGCGAGCAATATGCTCGCCGTATTCAGCATTGCACCAGCAGCTCACAAGAGCTGCTGGTGCAACGCCGCCCCCTGCAGACTCGCGGCCAATTGGCCGCCAGCATGGGGGTGTCAATCAACCCGAACGTACTCAATCGGGTTGATTTCTGGCGATGTATGTCCGCCTGCTCAGAGCAGGCGGACAGGTTATGGAGCAGCGGTCTTTGTGACCGCTGCTTCATAACTGCATAACTGCATAACTGCTCCGATTGGAGCTTGATACATATGCCCCCATGTGTGTGAGCTCAATGTTATCTATAAGACACACATGAACTAATGCCCTCTAGTGGTGAAAAACTGTCAAATTTCATTCATATAAGAGACGGCCTTCAAGGTCTAAGAAATTAGCATATGAGCCTCCTAGGTTTAGCTTTCAACTAAGAATACAAAGTGAACAAAGCAAAATTGGTAATAAAAGTAAATTGGAAAGTTTTTTTTTAAAATGACATGCCCTATTTGAATCATGAAAGTTTATTTTGGACTTGACTGTCCCTTTAAGCTCTCGCTTGAGTGCTAAGTAAGGTTTTTGCCCGTGTCAGGTAGCACTCGTATTGTAATTTGAAAGTAAAAAGTTTTCACTAACACGATGCACGCAAATAGCCAAATTGAGACTATAGAGATTGTTTTAACGAATTCCCTGACAGTCATTGGAGCAAAAAATATTAATATTTCACATTTCAATGTTCTTTACGTAGCAGAATATGTTCTATTTATTCATAAATACATATTTTTACATATATCTGATGGTATTTTGTTGATATGTATATATATATATATATATATATATATATATATATATATATATATATATATATATATATATATATATATATATATATATATATTTAAAAAATACATATTTGCTGAACATTGGAATGTGAAATTATTAAATATGAATATTACATAAATATGATTTTTTTTATACTTTCATCTACTATTTATGTGTATGTGAAAAAATAAATAAATATATATACAGTATATATATATATATATATATATATATATATATGTCTGTAAATGCATATATACCCACATAAATACATATATACACACACACACTTTTTCTGCCTTTTTTTCCCCAACACCATGAGCCGTTATAATTTTTTGATGCTATTTTTTTTAATTTTTATATTTTTTTATTAGATAGTGTTATTATGAGTGTAACTGTACTTTTCAATGCTTTTTTGATGTTTTCTGTTTCGCAAAACAGTTAACCAGAGCTCTAAGGGCACGCAGTCCTGACGCACGGTAACTTAAACTGTGCTCAAGTGATCTTCTTTCAATCCATTTCCGATCTTGTGTAATTGTTAGCGCATCATTTGTAATCTGGTCCTTGTAGGCCTACAATATTTTGATGTATATTGCTAGTTTAATTTATTCAGTTGATAGCTGTTGCAGAGTTTTTGGTTCAGGAGAAACATCTAATAAGTTTAATACTTTACATTTACTTTAAAGCCGCTACTCTGAAGAAGTTTCCTGGAACTTCAAAAGGCATCATAAGTGATGCAGTTAACAGAAAAATCGCAGAGTTAAAATATCGCATCTTAAAGGAAACATCTTTCAAGAACTCAACAGAATCACGACAATAAAAATGTAATTTTTACAACAGTTTAAAAAAATATTTTATAGCTCTATTCTATGTGTTCTACAAGTTTTAAAATTGTATTTTTAAATGACAATAACGTTTTGAATATTGTACTGTTCTGTTTATTTATTTTTTTCATGTCCAGCAAATGTTTTGGAATTGAATGGGTATATATTTTTTTAATGTAATTGATTAATATTTGGAATGCATCCGTAATATATTAATTGAAAATCAGTAGAAATATTTGCTGATTTTATAGGCCTACAATATATATAAAATATATTGGAATTGTATTTCAGGATTAGATAGAAATTATTATTTTTTAATTTATCTGCCATATATTTCTTAATGCACTCTGAAGTACATTTAACATTTATTCCAGAATACATTCACAGCATATTTCGGAATACATTCAGAAATAAACCATTTGAAATATATTTATGGGTGCGGCAATATATTTCTAAATGCAGTTTGAACTACAGTTAACATATATTCCAGAATATACTCACAGCATATTTCAGAATGCATTCAGAAATTAAATTTGAAATATATTTATGGGTGCAGCAATATGGTTCTAAATGCAGTTTAAAGTACAGTTAATATATATTCCAGAATACAATCAAAGCATATTTCAGAATACATTCCAAAATACACTTTTAAATATATTTATGGCGTTCTGAACATATATTTAATAATACATTTACAAATATATTGAAATATATTGAATGTGGCCAAATTGTAATATTTAAAATATATTTTTCTTCCATGTGGGATATACCTTCCCCCTGGCTCCTAAACTAAATTTCTAGATCACTTTGCTGCCTGGGTTCCTTATTTCCTCTCCTCAGACACCCTGCCCATATTCTTGGGGACTTCAACCTCCCTGTTGACAATCCCACCGCCCCTTCTGCAAAACAACTTCTGCAACTCACTTCTTCTTCTGGTCTGTCACAATGGACTGACTCTCCCACTCACAAAGATGGTCACTCCCTTGATCTGATTTTCAACTATTGATGCACTCTCTCAAGCTTCTCAAATTCCCCTTTTCCTCTTTCTGACCATCATCTCCTCACTTGCACGCCCTACAACTCTCCATCTAACCCTGACTCCGAACTCAACTGAAGCATTAAGTCACTAGATTAGCAACAGCTCTCAAACTCTTGCAATCCTCTGCTCTCTTCCATCTCCTCCTTTTCCTGCCCTGACCAATCTGTAACTACAATTCCACCCTTACATTGGTTCTCGACAATTTGGCCCCTCCTACCTTATCTCAGAAGTCACACACTAGTCCTCATGCCTGGCATACTCCTGTGACATGCTACCTGTGCAGATGATACCCCACTGCTGAGCGACAGTGTTCAGCTAACTTTCTTCACTACTAGTTAGTATTAAACTCCTTATGTTCTGCCCTTAACCTTTCTAAACAAGATTACTTCTCTACTCTTATCTCTACTCTTTATTCAAGCCCAAAATATCTGTTCTCCACGTTCAATACTCTTCTCCGCCCATCCACACCTCCTTTTACAACTTCTCTATTAGCTCAAGATTGTGCCAGCCACTTCAACAACAAAATTGATCCATAAGAAATTAAATCATCTTTCAACATAGTAACAGTCTCCAACTCCCTCAGAAGCTCACAATCATCCAAAACCCACAAAGCTAAAAATTCAGTTGTTTTGCCAGTTACGGAGGAAGAAGTTTCTGCCCTTATACTGTCCTCTCACTTCACTACTTATCCCCTCAATCCCATCTCCTTATAGCTACTCCCCTCCCTCTCTTCTACCCTTACCCCTATACTCACGCACATTTTCAACCTCTCCCTCAGCACCAGTATATTTCCCTCATCTCTAGCTTTCAAAAACCTTTTATCGATCCAACTTTCTAATTCAACTACCGCCCTATTTCCCTACTCCCCATTGCCTTAAAACTTCTTGAAAGTAGTATATACATGTCTATCATATGTAATTACATTATACTCCCTCCTTGACCCACTGCAATCTGAATTTCACAGAGACAGCAATTGTTAAGGTTACCAACGAACAAAATTGAAAGGCCACTTCTCTCTGCTAATCCTCCTCGATCTGACTGCAGTCTTTGATACTGTTGACCGCCCTCTTTCACTCCAAACCCTACAATCCTTCAGCATTTGCGACACAGCCCCCTTGTCATTCTCTTCCTACCTGCCTTTTCTGGTGCATTATCTGCCCCTTTACCACTTTCTGTTAAGGTACCACAAGGATCTGTCATTGGCCCCTTCTCTTCTCAATATATACATCATCATTAGGTTCCTTATTAAAGTACCACAGGTTTCAATATCATTTGTATGCTGATGACACCCAAATCTACCTCTCTGCACTAGACCTATCTCCTTCCTTGCAAGGAAGGAGATAGGTCTAGTGCAGAGAGGTAGATTTGGGTGTCATCAGCATACAAATGATATTGAAACCTGTGTGTCAATAACTGTCTTTCTTATATGACATCCTGGATGTCCTTCCAATACCTTAAGCTAAATCTCTCCAAAACTGAGTTTTTTATTTTCCTCCCTTCTTCCAAAATTTTCACCCCCCCCATTTTTCTATAAATTTTAATAATTCAATCATTACCCCAACCCCACAAGCCCAATGTCTTAGGGTTACTCTTGCCCAATTTCTGCCACCTTAAAAACATCTCTAAAATTTGATATTTCTTCACACAAGACTTAACTAAGATTGTAATGCACGCTCTCGTTCTTTCCCTCCTTGACTACTGCAACTCCATCCTCTCTGGTCTCCCCAGCTGCCGCCTAGCTCCTTTACAATCCATAATGAATGCCTCTGCAAGGCTCGTCTTCCTTACACTTCGCTCTTCATCTGCTGCACCTCTCTGCCAATCCCTTCACTGGCTTCCTCTAGCCTCCAGAATTAAATACAAAATTCTGACTCTGACATACAAGTCCCTCAATGGCACTGCTCTCCCCTATATCTCCAACCTCGTCTCCAGATGCTCTCCCTCCCATCTCCTTCGCTCTGCTCAAAACCTCTTCTTCTCCTCTTCTCTTGTTACCACCTCACATTCCCATCTACAGGACTTCTCCAGACTGGCCCCTATTTTGTGGAACTCTCGGCCTCGCTCCTCAAGACTCTTTAATAACCCAGCTGTTTGTAGATCACATTCATGAGAGCTAACTACAACAGTGCAACTCTTGGCAGGGCCCTCTACCCACTTGACCCCTATAAATGTTACCTTGCATCTCATGCCTTTGTTTATAGCGCTACAGAATCTATTGGCGCTCTACAAATAACTGATAATCATAATAATAATAATGTGTGTTTGATGGGTTATTAATCTTGAGCAAGTAACATTTGCATCCTTTTGACAATGTTGATTACTAATGGCACTATACCAAACGGGCTCTATATTAATACCACTTTTGGTATAGTGCAATTGTGATATAAATGTATCAAAATAAGTTTATACAGCACTGAGCGGGTTTATTTCTAATATTGTTGTAACACTGTGACATAGCGTTATTAACCCCTTAATGACCGCAGCACTTTTCCATTTTCTGTCCGTTTGGGACCATGGCTATTTTTACATTTTTGCGGTGTTTGTGTTTAGCTGTAATTTTCCTCTTACTCATTTACTGTACCCACACATATTATATACCGTTTTTCTCGCCATTAAATTGACTTTCAAAAGATACCATAATTTTCATCAGATTCTTATAATTTACTATAAAAAACATTATAAAATATGAGGAAAAAATGGAAAAAAACACATTTTTTCTAACTTTGACCCCCAAAATCTGTTACACATCTACAACCACCAAAAAACACCTATGCTAAATAGTTTCTAAATTTTGTCCTGAGTTTAGAAATACCCAATGTTTACATGTTCTTTGCTTTTTTTGCAAGTTATAGGGCCATAAATACAAGTAGCACTTTGCTATTTCCAAACCACTTTTTTTCAAAATTAGCGCTAGTTACATTGGAACACTAATATCTTTCAGGAATCCCTGAATATCCATTGACATGTATATATTTTTTTTTTAGAAGACATCCCAAAGTATTGATATAGGCCCATTTTGGTATATTTCATGCCACCATTTCACCGCCAAATGCGATCAAAGAAAAATTTTTTTTCACTTTTTCACAAATATTTTCACAAACTTTAGGTTTCTCACTGAAATTATTTACAAACAACTTATGCAATTATAGCATAAATGGTTGTAAATGCTTCTCTGGGATCCCCTTTGTTCAGAAATAGCAGACATATATGGCTTTGGCTTTGCTTTTTGGTAATTAGAAGGCTGCTAAATGCCCCTGCGCAAAATACGCGTATTATGCCCAGCAGTGAAGGGGTTAATTAGGGAGCATGTAGGGAGCTTCTAGGGTTAATTTTAGCTTTAGTTTAGTGTAGTAGACAACCCCAAGTATTGATATAGGCCCATTTTGGTATATTTCATGCCACCATTTCACCGCCAAATGCGATCAAATTAAAAAAAACGTTAATTTTTTCACAATTTTAGGTTTCTCACTGAAATTATTTACAAACAGCTTGTGCAATTATGGCACAAATGGTTGTAAATGCTTCTCTGGGATGCCCTTTGTTCAGAAATAGCAGACATATATGACTTTGGCGTTGCTTTTTGGTAATTAGAAAGTCGCTAAATGCTGCTGCGCATCACACGTGTATTATGGCTAGCAGTGAAGGGGTTAATTAGGTAGTGTGTAGGGAGCTTGCAGGGTTAATTTTAGCTTTAGTGTAGAGTTCAGCCTCCCACCTGACACATCCCACCCCCTGATCCCTCCCAAACAGCTCCCTTCCCTCCCCCACCCCACTATTGTCCCCGCCATCTTAAGTACTGGCAGAAAGTCTGCCAGTACTAAAATAAAAGATTTTTTTTTTTTTTTAAAGAAAAAAAAAAAAAAAGCATATTTACATATGCTGTGTTTAGGATCCCCCCTTAGCCCCCAACCTCCCTGATCCCCCCCAAAACAGCTCTCTAAGCCTCCCCCTCTGCCTTATTGGGGGCCATCTTGGGTACTGGCAGCTGTCTGCCAGTACCCATTTTGCACAATCAAATGTTTATTTCTTTTTTTTTTTTTTTTTTTTTTTCTGTAGTGTAGCTTCCCCCCCCCACGGACCAACCCCCACCACCTAAATAACGAATAAGGTTTTTTTTAAAAAATTACTGGTCCCACTTTTATTTTGGGACACATTTTTTTCTGTAGTGCAGCGGTCCCCACCCGGTCCCTGCCCCGGCGCGACTTGCACGCCCACGATCCCGCCCCCCTCCACATGACCAGGGCCATCGATGGCCGCCACCCACCTCCCACACCGGCTCCCACCCACCAACGATACCGGCCATCGATGTCCGGTGCAGAGAGGGCCACAGAGTGGCTCTCTCTGCATCGGATGGCCATCTAAGGTTATTGCAGGATGCCTCCATATCGAGGCATCACTGCAATAACCGGAAAGCAGCTGGAAGCGAGCAGGATCGCTTCCAGCTGCTTTCCACACCGAGGACGTGCAGGGTACGTTCTCAGGCATTAACTGCCTTTTTTCTGAGGACGTACCCTGCACGTCCTCGGTCATTAAGGGGTTAATATAGAACATATTTATTACAGTGCAACCGCGATATGAGAACAGAATATATACAGTACAGTGAAAATATATAACTGCTATAAAAATACAATATTATTATCAATAATAATTAGTAACATTAATATAAATTCATACAAACAGTTTTTACATAGTACAAATTGAGAAACACACTTTGGTAAAATGAAAAAGCTGTGGCTACTGTCTTCCATGGGATATAACTATACTTTATCTGAAATCTTCTTCCTATAAAGAAGAGGACAAGGCAAACGTTAAAAAGAAGCTTATTTAAAAAACTAATTTACTTAGGGTTAGATTACAAGTGAATCACTAAATTATTGCACTCTCATAAACGGGCGTGCGATTAATAATCATCCATTACAAGTGGCTAGTGAGCTTGCGGTAGCAATTAGTGCTTATAAAATTAACCAGAAATCATGGGGCCAATTTATCATATGTCGCACGGACATCGCTGAATGCCGACAGCATACGCTGTCGGCATTTAGCATTGCACAAGCAGTTCTAGTGAACTGCTTGTGCAATGACACCACCTGCAGATTCAGGGATCTCAATCAACCCGATCGTATTTTATCGGGCTTATTGCTGTTCGCCGCCTCAGAGGGGTGGACCAGTTAAGGAGCAGCGGTCTTAAGACCCCAAATGCCCCCAACATACAGTGTAGTGTATTTTATAAAAAAATAAAGATAGTGCAGTTATTTTAAATAAAAATGAAGATAACAGCATCTTTAATTTTTAATAAAATAACTGCACTAGGCAGTATTTTGGGGGTAAAGTGTGTGGGGTGTTAGAAAAACAATGGCACTGAAAAGTGCCTTTACATTGCGGTCTATGGGAACTTTGTATTCCCAGTAAATATATATGTATATGCTTTTATATATATATATATATATATATATATATATATATATATATATATATATATATATATATATATATATATATATGTATATATATATACGTGTTAATATGTGTATATACAAATATTAACACATAAATATATATGTATATAAGCATCAGAATGAGGCTCCCATTGGAGCCTATGGAAGCGCGCTCTCATGATTGCAATACTTCCCAGCAATGCGAACGTGGGCTCGTGTTCGCATTGCTGACAACTTGCAATACCAGGTATACTTACCTTTAGCTCGCTGGAGAGCGATGCTAACCCGCACAGAGCCACGGCCGTGCTAATAGAAGGCTTAGTGCGGCAGCTCCCAGGGCCTCCTTTAGAACGGGTTAACGTGGCTCTTCAGCATGCTAAACATAAGTATTTAACCCCTTAAAGGTCATTTAATCAATGAATACTGACCAATGTTGTAATGCTTTTTTGTTTTCTTAAAATTTTGTTTGTGCATTCATTCGAATATTCGTTTAGCTAAAACAAAACAAAACGAGTAAATGAATGCACATTTCTACATAGTGCTATTGTGGCCATGCTTACAACATTGGGCCGTAAGGCTATACATAATACTGATATTAGTATTTTTACTCTTGTCTGGCTTGTATGGTGTTAATGCTTTTGTTATGATTCAAGCTGTGTTTGGTTGTAATTTGTGACAGAGAGAAGATATCACGGCTATATATTTTAAGTGAGTTGTTTTCCTATTAGCGAGCTATAAATCTCTAAAAATGAAATCATTTGATGAATATAACTCCTCAATTATACATCCTTCCTTCTCCTTGTTAAACTGGCGCCATATACATGATTACTTATTTCTTAAAAAAAATATGACAAAAAATGATAAACTTATTGGGTCAATTGAAAGTTTATTAAAATTATTAGCTTTCATACATAGAAATATTTAATTCATCAGCAGGATACTTTTGCAAAATCAAGCAATGATTATTATCTGCTGAAATCAATTAAATTCATATTACCAAAACTCTGAAACAGATTGTAATCTTGTCTCTTTTATTTACAATTGAGTTAGTAAATATCAGAAACCTTTTTGGGGTATTGGGATAGCAATAAAAAAAACAAAAAAACTAAATTAATCCTAACCTTGTTGCTGCCTTCTCTAAAGATGGTGAAAAACAGGTATTATATATATATATATATATATATATATATATATATATGGAAATCAGATGATATACAGTATATATATATCTATATATATCTATATGTGTGTGTATTAGATATGTGCATTTGTTTCTTCACAAATACACATTCATGACAAAAATCGGATATTTGTTTTTGTTTAATGAACCAGAAATCTGAATGAATGCACCATAGAAAATGAAAGGAAATGAAAAAATACTATAGTATTCATTAGTTTCCTTTAATTTTTTAAGGGGTTAATACCTTAATGCTCTCTGGAGAGAGTGCTAACCCACTCCACTTCTTGCCAGAGTCCTGGCCGCGCTAACAGGAGGCTTAGCGCACTCACCTCACAGGACCTGCACTAAAGTTAGTGCAGGTCCTGGTAACCGAGAGCATTAAGCCTGCTGTTAGCTTGGCTTGGGCTCTGGTAAGACTGTCAGGGTTTCACCTGACTTTGCTTGTTTTTTGCCGCTTTTTGTTATGGCTGCCATTTCACTCACCTGTGTTTTCTCCTTGCCTGCTGCAGAGTGTGTAACTCTGCTCACTACACCCAGGCTCCCTCTTATAGCCAAACTGGAGAACATCATCAGGGAGAGACAGGTTGCAGTCTCAGAATGATGATGTCTTCGCTTACTGTTTAAGTGCCTCAGTTCAGTCTGCCTTTGCTCTTGCATTGTCTCTGACTTCTCTGTGAGTTCCTGTGTTCGTGATTCTGTGTAAAACCTGGCTTGTTTGACGTCCTTTCTGATTCCTGATCTCTAGCTTGTTCCTGACTTCGCTGATCTTTGTGTTCCTGACCCCGGCTTGCCTGACTACCCGCTCTGACTTTGACTCCTGGCTTGTTATTTGGCTTTTGGGCTCATTATACTTTTTTGTTAATTTTCAATAAAGGTGTAATTAATTTAGCATTTCACTTCTCTGTCTGGTTCCCTGACAAAGACACAGTAAGACCTACAATGCTAAACCCGAAGTGACTTACAAATACTTTACATTTAAATGTTGTTCCTTATACCTTATAAAAAATTATATTTATATGAATATTTTTTATCAGATATTGTATGTATAAGTGTAAAAGTATGTATGAGTGTATAACACTTTATTTTAATGTATTAATGTTATAATTGGTAGACATTTTTTTAACCCTTACACTTTACGCTAGGGGTCAGCATATGATGTCGGCATTTATCAATGCACAAGCAGTTCTGGAGAACTGCTTGTGCAATGCCGCCCCCTGGGTGTCAATCAACCCGATTGTACACGATCGGGTAGATTGCATACCACGGCCTCAGAGGAGGCGTATGAGTTAAGAAGCAGCGGTCTTAAGACCGCTGCTTCTTAACTCCTGTTTCCGGCGAGCCTGAAGGCTCGCACGGAAACAGAAGCATTGAGACCGATACGGACCTTGTTAAATCAACCCCTAGGTCTTCACTTGAGCAAACCCAATGCATGCTAATTTAATTTACGCTCAAGTGAGCATCTTTACTTTTAACTTGTAAGATGTCTGCAAGTTAACACCAGCGTGATATTGGTTATCGATACCCAAGCTGAACTTGTAATCGAGTCCAAGATGTTTACTGTCTCTTTAAACAAGCAATTTTAGACAGGGTGTTGTATAATCTTTTATGGACCAGTAGGGAAATGAAACGTTTCATAAATGAAAAGGAACTAAACGAGTTTAAGTACAGGTTATATTACAGTTTTAATATTCTCTGAAAGAAACATTGCAATATGTTTCATTGGCCAGCCATCACGTTGTACAGTCTTTGTCTTGGGTGGGTGACATATCATTTAGCAGCAGACATTCACACTTGGAATTGGTTTTCCAATATTTGTCTTTTCAATACTTTTCCTCAAAGGTCAACGTCACACTCTCCAATACTTATGGATTCTTTCCAGATGTCCCAATTCTATTGGTTTCCACTGGGCTTTTAAACATGTTCTCATTAGTTTTCTTACTTTGCCAAGGCTAAAACTATTGAATAGTTGTCTAAGCAGAATGAGGAAAAGGCATTTAATGAGGATATATAGTAAGGTGATATTTAACATTCTGTTCATAGATATGTTCTAGGTGTTTCATATCAGATCTAAGAGCGCATGGCTGACCTTAAATGGGATTATATTGCAATCTGTATGACCTTAGGTTGCCACATTTTCATAACTGTATCGCTTTAAGTTCTTCAAAAAGAAATAAAATTAATTATTTTGTGAATGTTCTGCTTTATTTCTGTATTTTAAGATCATAAAAAAAGGTTTAATAAGTAAAATGTTTGAGTAACAAAACACAGACACTTTTTACCCAACATACCTAGCGGTTTGGTTTTTAAACAGCTGTTATTTGCTAAAAAGCAAACAAAGTCAATTCATGTATAAAAACAAGAGAAGAGTTCCTAAAAAACATAACTAGTCAAATATTATGAACTAGTTTAGCTTCTTTAAAAGGACATAATACTCATATGCTAAATTACTTTAAACTGAGGCAGCATAACTTTAAAAAGTTGACATGAAAATATCCCCTGAACTTCTTAATGTAAAAAGGGAAGATATTTTACCTCACTATTTCTTAAACTAACCAGAGTAAGTGCTGTGTAAACTGATAGACTTCAGCTGCTGTCCAGCTACAAGTTGAAAAAACAAAAACAATAGCTAATCAGCATCAGTAGTGCTAAAGGTCATGCTTTGCTAGGATGTATTGTGAGATTTCATAGTAAACTTCCTTAAACTGAATGGGAAAATAACTTGACTGTGCCTGCACATGCCAGATGCACACTCCCTTGCAAGTCCTGGGACTAGCATCCTGATTGGCTGCTTAAAGTCTCTTTAGTGTTGTTTGAATACTTAGGAAATTTTGATTTAAAACATCTTCCTTTTTTTACATAGAGATGCTCAGGTGAAATTTATTAGTCAGCTTTTTACAGCTATGCTGCATCACTTTCAAGTGCTTCAACATTTGGGTATGATGTTCCTCTAAGGGGGCATTGTACTGTACAGTTATTCCTTTCAATATTATCCTCAACAATCCATTTATCTGCTGGAGTGTATTAAATTATTTATAAATAAGTTATTTGAAATAGCTGTTTGTGCCTGAGGAAACCTATATGTATACTGTAAATATCAACACTGCAATAATGGCTTTATAAACCGTATGCAAGCAAGAAGCAGCAGCATAAATCAACCGCTTAATGGGACGAGAGAGAGAGAGCCCAATCCATTTGGGAGGGTTTTTGTGCAGCTACACTAAGTTCAATGCACTTTAATCAGCTGCTTGCTTTAGTACATTGTCTCTTCAAGGTACTGGCATGTAAATAAATACAAAGAGGCCAAGCAAAATACCTACTGGGCCAGAATACGAGTGGAGCACTATCTTACCTTGTGCTCGTAAATTTGCCCATTTACGGGCGCACGTTGCATAACCAGCAATTGCAAGTGGATGGTTAATGTGACTGCAAGCTTACTGTTGCACTTTGCACTAGAAATAATTAACCAGAGATCAGATCAGCTATGCTTATGGCCACAGCTGAAACATGTTAACTGCTGCCTGATATGTTTTCCTGATGTCCACTGTTGACTTTGTTTTACTCAGCAATTGATCCACAATAAAAGTTAAGTTTTATTCAGCTCCCTGGCTTCAACGTTGTCTTTAAAATCTGGCCTCCAGCCTGGGTTGAGCTGACGCTTCCTGCTGTACAGTACAGTTGAATCCGAATCTCCGCCTGGGTGAAAAGTAGACTGCGCGTCTGGAGTGTATAGCGTCCCCCTCAGTAAAGAGATTGGTGACGACCGTAAATGGTGCCGGTAAGACCTGGAAGCGAGCCGCTACCTTACATTACGGCATTGAGGTATCTTACGGTTTGCCTGATTGAGAATACTAAAGACCGCTGCTCCATAAAGGGACATGAAACCCAATTGTTTTCTTTCGTGATTTAGAAAGAGCATGTCATTTTAACTTTCTAATTTACTTCTATTATCTAATTTGATTCATTCTCTTGATATCACTTGCTGAAAAGCATATCTAGATATGCTCAGTAGCTGCTGATTGGTTGCTGCACATAGAGACCTTGTGTGATTGGCTCACACATGTGCATTGCTATTTCTTCAACAAAGATAATAAAAGTAAATTGGAAAGTTGTTTAAAATTGCATGCCCTACCTGAATCATGAAAGTTTAATTTTGACTAGACTGTCCCTATAATTTGTCCGCCTGCTTTGAGGCAGAGGACAGAAATTAAGCTGATCAAATACGATCGGGTTGGATTGACACCCCCTGCTAGCGGCCAATGACACCCCCTGCCACAAATCTGCAGGGGGCGGCATTGCACCAGCAGTTTACAAGAACTGCTGGTACAAAGATAAATGCAGACAGCGTATGCTGTCGGCATTTATCGATGTGCAGCGGACATGATACGCTACATCGTAATATGTCCGCTCGCACTATAATAAATATACCCCATTATTGCTATTCAGTGCTGCCCTTTATCCACTAGGTTCAATCGCTATTTAGCAATACCTCTATTACCTGATTGCTTTTAAGCTGAGCTGTGCCCAAATACCGAGCATTGAATGTAATGTTCTTCAAACCTCTTTCCCATTCAGTCCTCTCTGAGTTTATGTGCTGCTTCCCATCTCTCCCATGACATTGACCTATTTCCTAGACTATATGCTGTTACCTGACCCTTCTAGGGAGCCTTTTGTCACCCAGGTCATCCTTGCTAGAGGTGTTTGCAACTTTCATTAGGTTAGGTCCCGGCCCTACTATAATTAAGTTACTTAAAAACTTAACAGCTTGCTTCAGGGTCATGTATATGGTACCTTTAAGAGAAAGCTTCCATTGAAAGTTCTGCTGGTCAGCTGGGTAATGTCTGTGCATTTTACTATAAGGAGTTAATGCTCTAGACCAGGGTTCTTCAAACGTTTTTCCCCAAGACCCAGTGCCATGACACAACATACCTTTGGGAATCTAATTTTATGCTCTGAAAATGTCTAAAGTAATATAGAAGATAGCTATAATTTTTGGGACTAAAATGTGTGTGTTCTTTATTCCTTATTGTAGTCAAACTTTTAGAGTGTTGTAAAAGGTAATAACATACACCACACACACTCTCTCATACAACACACCCCACACACTCTCATATAACACACACACACACACACACCATACTCTAATAAAGCACACACACTATCATACCACACACACACACACACAACATACTCTAATACAGCACACACACTCTCATACAGCACACACACTCTCATGCAGCATGCACACTCTCATACAGCACACACACTATCATACCACACACACACACACCACATACTCTAATACAGCACACACACTCTCATACAGCACACACACTCTCATACAGCACACACACTCTCATACAGCATGCACAGTCTCATACAGCACACACACTATCATACCACACACACACACACACCACATACTCTAATACAGCACACACACTCTCATACAGCATGCACACTCCCATACAGCATGCACACTCTCATACAACACACCCCACACACTCTCATACAACACACACACACACACCACATACTCTAATATAGCACACACACTCTCATACCACACACACACCACATACTCTAATACAGCACACACACTCTCATACCACACACACACCACATACTCAATATATAGCACACACACTCTCATACCACACACACCACATACTCTAATACAGCACACACACTCTCATACCACACACACACCACATACTCTAATACAGCACACACACTCTCATACCACACACACACACACACCACATACTCTAATACAGCACACACACTCTCATACCACACACACACCATATACTCTAATACAGCACACACACTCTCATACCACACACACACACACACCACATACTCTAATACAGCACACACACTCTCATACAGCACACACACTCTCATGCAGCATGAGAGGTTTGGTGGGACTGGGTTGAGGTGTCAGGCCAGTCGGTGGCGGGGGTGCTAGCCCTTAAATTACAGGAAAATTATGGCCAATGGTTAAGTGTGGTGGTATTTTGCATTCCCATGGAGGGAATTCACGATTGGGGTTTTCTAAGGGCAAAGGGTTCCTTAGAAACTTATATGGATGATCGCTGACGGGCCCAACCACTTGCACGGTTGGGTCCAGTAAAAGGAGTTACGGCCTTAGTTGAAAGAGATGGAAATCAGGAAGGACTAGCACCGCTGTTGGTTGATGTGTAAAATGTTTACAGTTATTTGCACTTTATTTATTGAGTTATTAAAGTTTTTACAAAGTTATTTATTGAATAAAGGGCTGCGGCCAATTTGCACCAAAGCTAAGTCTGTTATATGTTATTTATGAGGGTGGTTGTTGGAAGGATGGTATTGGGGTGTTGGTTGGTTTAAAGGGTCCGGAGCTTGACGACATAAAAGGTCAAGTTGCTCCTGGAGGCTGCAGGGCATGGACGGAGGGAGCTTTGACCTGGGACGAAGAGGCCCTTGTCTGGGGTAGGAGGTGCTAGAGGAGGGGCCAGAGGCGAAGTCTTAAAGAGGTGGGCAGAGCGGGAAAACCAGCAGATTGTTATTGTTAGCAGAGAGAAAACATCGCCCCCCCACCCGTCTTTGATATTTATTTGAGAGTCGTGTTTTTGATTGTCATTTTAGGTTTTTGTAGCAGTTGGGAGGCGGGGGTGCTAGCCCTTAAATTACAGGAAAATTATGGCCAATGGTTAAGTGTGGTGGTATTTTGCATTCCCATGGAGGGAATTCACGATTGGGGTTTTCTAAGGGCAAAGGGTTCCTTAGAAACTTATATGGATGATCGCTGACGGGCCCAACCACTTGCACGGTTGGGTCCAGTAAAAGGAGTTACGGCCATAGTTGAAAGAGATGGAAATCAGGAAGGACTAGCACCGCTGTTGGTTGATGTGTAAAATCTTTACAGTTATTTGCACTTTATTTATTGAGTTATTAAAGTTTTTACAAAGTTATTTATTGAATAAAGGGCTGCGGCCAATTTGTACCAAAGCTAAGTCTGTTGTCTGTTATTTACGAGGGTGGTTTTTGGAAGGATGGTATTGGGGTTTTGGTTGGTTTAAGGGGCCAGAGCTTGATGACATAAAAGGTCAAGCACACACACTCTAATACAGTATGCACACTATCATACAGCATGCACACTCCCATACAGCATGCACACTCTCATACAGCACAAACACACACACACACACACCACATACTCTAATACAGTACACACACACACCACATACTATAATACAGCACACACACCACATACTCTAATACTAGGGTTGCAAGGTGTCCGGTATTTGATTGGACAGTCAGGTATTTCCATTTACTGTCCGGTATTATAGTACACACACACACCACATACTATAATACAGCACACACACCACATACTCTAATACAGCACACACACTCTCATGCAGCATGCACACTCTCATACAGCATGCACACTCTCATACAACACACACACACCACATACTCAAATACAGCACACAAACTCTCATGCAGCATGCGCACACACACCACATACTCTAATACAGCATGCACACTCTCATACAACACACACACACACCACATACTCTAATACAGCACACACACTCTCAGACCGCATGCACACTCTCATACAGCATGCACACCCTCATACAGCATGCACACTCTCATACAACACACACACACCACATAGTCTCATACAACACACACACACACACACACACACACCACATACTCTAATACAGCACACACACTCTCATACAGTACACACACACCATGCACACTCATATAACACACACACACACATACACACCACATACTCTAATACAGCACACAAACTCTCATACAGCACACACACACACACCACATACTCTAATACAGCACACACACTCTCATACAGCATGCACATTTTTATACAACACACACACACACTCTCATACAGCATACACACACCATGCACACTCTCATACAACACACACTCTCATAGAGCACCCACACCACATACTCTAATACAGCACACACACTCTCATACAGTACACACATACACACCACATACTCTAATACAGCACACACACTCTCATACAGCACACACACACACCACATACTCTAATACAGCACACATAATCTAATACAGCACACACACTCTCATACAGCATGCACACTCTCATACAACACACACACACCACATACTCTTATACAGCACACACACTCTCATACAGCACACACACACACACCACATACTCTAATACAGCACACACACTTTCATACAGCACACACACACACACCACATACTCTAATACAGCACACACACTCTCATACAGCATGCACACTCTCATACAACACACACACACACCACATACTCTTATACAGCACACACACTCTCATACAGCACACACACACACCATGCACACTCTCATACAACACACACTCTCATAGAGCACCCACACCACATACTTTAATACAGCACACACCCACCATACAGTACACACACACACACACCACATACTCTAATACAGCACACACACACTCTCATACAGCACACACACAGCATGCACACTTTCATACACAACACACTCTCATAGAGCACTCACACCCCATACTCTAATACAACACACACTCTCATACAGTACACAACACCACACTCTCCTACAACACACACACAAGTTGTGACCCAGTAAACATGGTGTTGCAGTAATGGGTCCCGATCCGTGGTTTGAAGAACTCTGCTCTAGACATAATACTATAATAACCTGCATAGTATTGTATTGTACGCTTTGTAATGTGCATCTTACGGTATTGGTGAGCGGTCTGAATGAGGATTTCATTTAACATGACTGTTCGGCTTCACATTCATTCAATCATTTCTCTATAGAAAGATTTTGCTATCAAAGTACATTTTGAATACAGATCTTCTGTTTCTAATAACCATGTCTGAAATGTCATAATGCAAATTCAAATGTGTCAATGTATGGGGCATATCTGGGGGTCGGAGCTCAAGTGCAGAGGTGAGTTTAGACTGCTGAATGGCAATGACCTCCCTGTTCTTGGCGTTTTTCTCTTTGTCAAATTTAATATTTGATTTTAGAGAAATCTAATATGCAAAATCTCTGTGAGGTTTTTTGTTATATATCGTAATGGGTGATGATACTGGTGAAATATTCCAAACAGCCTACCCCCTCTGAAGAAGAGTTAATATGAAACGCGCATCAGAAAAGCCCCCATGGGAGCTTGGTCTCCTCTTTTTTACCGCATGGCATGCTATAGAGTTTATACCAGAATGTTTGTGGTTGAGAAGCCCCTAGACTACCTAGGCCTGTGTATGCATGTTTAAACAATAAAGCATTAAAAGCAATCATCTCCCGGACTGTAGGAGCTTAGCCACAATTAGGCGCATGCATGATATGCTATCAAATGTTATAACTAATGGGGGAGAATGAATGGGCTGATATAGTCACTTCTTATTATTTGGTAAAAAATATGGACCTAACAACGGGATTATTTAAACTAATTAACTTGTTCAGTACAACGTGCGCTACCACCGATATTGCATGAGAAGCTGCAGCAATGCGTTTTTACTTACAACTTTTAAACTATGTACTCCCTATCGATTCAATTAACCCCTTAATGACCGCAGCACTTTTCCATTTTCTGTCCGTTTGGGACCAAGGCTATTTTTACATTTCTGCGGTGTTTGTGTTTAGCTGTAATTTTCCTCTTACTCATTTACTGTACCCACACATATTATATACCGTTTTTCTCGCCATTAAATGGACTTTATAAAGATACCATTATTTTCATCATATCTTATAATTTACTATAAAAAATTTTATAAAATATGAGGAAAAAATTGAAAAAAACACACTTTTTTAACTTTGACCCTCAAAATCTCCTACACTTCAACAACTACCAAAAAACTCCCATGCTAAATAGTTTCTAAATTTTGTCCTGAGTTTAGAAATACTCAATGTTTACATGTTCTTTGCTTTTTTTGCAAGTTATAGGGCAATAAGTACAAGTAGCACTTTGCTATTTCCAAAAAATTTTTAAAAAAATTAGCGATAGTTACATTGGAACACTGATATCTGTCAGGAATCCCTTATTAACCCTTCACATATATATATTTTTTAAAAGAACACAACCTAAGGTATTAAACATGGGGTATTTTGACTCTTTCCATGCAACTATTTTACCACCAATCTATGCCAAAGTTTGAAAAAAAAAAAAAAAAGTGGTGATTTTTTGACAAAATAGCAATTCAAGAATACATTTACTGAGAACGTTAAGGGTTACTGCCAAATAACACCCCAATATGTTTTCAGCAGCATCTCCTGAGTACAGTGATACCACCCATGTATAGGTCTGTTGGGTTCTCTGGGGGCTAAAAGGCCTTATTTTTAGGGGGCGCATTCCAGTTTTTTAATTTGGAATTTTCACATCTGTCGTCATGCACCCATGTCCTATTTGGGACATTTCTGAAGCCGGACAATGCAAATTACCCCCATCAAACCATATATTTTTAAAAAGTAGACACCCTAGGGTATTTCAAATGCTGGTATTTTAACACTTTGCATGCACTAATTCAACCACCAGTCTTTGTCAAACTTTTGGGTAGTCATTTTGGTGTGTTATTTTTCACACGCATTGTACTTTAGGCATGGATTCTCAGTTCCTGTTATATGTTACTGACCAAAAACACCTCAATATGTGTTCAACAACAACTTCTGAGTACAGTGATACCCCCCATGTATAGGTGTGTCGGGTTCTCTGGGGGCTAAAAGGCCTTAATTTTAGGGGGCGCATTCCAGTTTTTCAACTTGGAATTTGCATATCTGTCATCATGCACCCATGTCCTATTTGGGACATTTCTGAAGCCGGCCAATGTAAATTACCCCCATCAAACCATATATTTTTGAAAAGTAGACACCCTAGGGTATTTCAAATGCTGGTATTTTAACACTTTCCATGCACTAATTCAACCACTAGTCTTTGTCAAACTTTTAGGTAGTCATTTTTTTGCATTATTTTTCACACACATTGTACTTTAGGCATATATTCTCAGTCCCTGTTATGTGTTACTGCCAAAAAAAACCTCAATATGTATTCAACAACATCTCCTGAGTACAGTGATACCCCCCATGTATAGGTGTGTCGGGTTCTCTGGGGGCTAAAAGGCCTTAATTTTAGGGGGGGCATTCCAGTTTTTCAACTTGGAATTTTCACATCTGTCATCATGCACCCATGTCCTATTTGGGACATTTCTGAAGCCGGCCAATGTAAATTACCCCCATCAAACCATATATTTTTGAAAAGTAGACACCCTAGGGTATTTCAAATGCTGGTATTTTAACACTTTCCATGCACTAATTCAACCACTAGTCTTTGTCAAACTTTTAGGTAGTCATTTTTTTGCATTATTTTTCACACACATTGTACTTTAGGCATATATTCTCAGTCCCTGTTATGTGTTACTGCCAAAAAAAACCTCAATATGTATTCAACAACATCTCCTGAGTACAGTGATACCCCCCATGTATAGGTGTGTCGGGTTCTCTGGGGGCTAAAAGGCCTTAATTTTAGGGGGGGCATTCCAGTTTTTCAACTTGGAATTTTCACATCTGTCATCATGCACCCATGTCCTATTTGGGACATTTCTGAATCCGGCCAATGTAAATTACCCCCATCAAACCATATATTTTTGAAAAGTAGACACCCTAGGGTATTTCAAATGCTGGTATTTTAACACTTTCCATGCACTAATTCAACCACTAGTCTTTGTCAAACTTTTAGGTAGTCATTTTTTTGCATTATTTTTCACACACATTGTACTTTAGGCATATATTCTCAGTCCCTGTTATGTGTTACTGCCAAAAAAAAACCTCAATATGTATTCAACAACATCTCCTGAGTACAGTGATAACCCCCATGTATAGGTGTGTCGGGTTCTCTGGGGGCTAAAAGGCCTTAATTTTAGGGGGGGCATTCCAGTTTTTCAACTTGGAATTTTCACATCTGTCATCATGCACCCATGTCCTATTTGGGACATTTCTGAAGCCGGCCAATGTAAATTACCCCCATCAAACCATATATTTTTGAAAAGTAGACACCCTAGGGTATTTCAAATGCTGGTATTTTAACACTTTCCATGCACTATTTCAACCACTAGTCTTTGTCAAACTTTTGGGTAGTCATTTTTTTTGTGTTATTTTTCACACACGTTGTACTTTAGGCATATATTCTCAGTCCCTGTTATGTGTTACTGCCAAAAAAAACCTCAATATGTATTCAACAACATCTCCTGAGTACAGTGATACCACCCATGTATAGGTGTGTTGGGTTCTCTGGGGGCTAAAAGGCCTTATTTTTAGGGGGCGCATTCCAGTTTTTCAACTTGGAATTTTCACATCCCATGCACCCATGTCCTATGTAGGACATTTCTGAAGCCGGCCAATGTAATTTACCCCCATCAAACCATATATTTTTGAAAAGTAGACACCCTAGGGTATTTCAAATGCTGGTATTTTAACACTTTCCATGCACTAATTCTTTGTCAAACTATTAGGCAGTCATTTTTTGTGTGTTATTTTTCACACACATTGTACTTTAGACATGAATTCTCAGCTCCTGTTATGTGTTACTGCCAAAGAAGACCCCAATATGTGTTCACCAACATCTCCTGAGTACAGTGATACCACCTATGCATAAGTTTCTTGGCTTGTTCGGGGGGTGTAATGCCAAATGTCCAACATGCATTTGTGATTTTTTTGTCACATTTAACATATTTTCTTTGCCTATTGTCTTTTTGGGGGTATTTTAACATACCCCAATTTATTTGTTTCCATGAATGTGCATATTTTTGAAATGTTGACACCCCAAGGTATTGTATATGGTGTGCTTTGATGCATTTGAAGTAACTGTTTTAGCTAAAAAAATTGGAGAAAGTGTATGGTGGCATTTTTTCAATTTTCATTTTTACACACACATTGCTTTTTGACTATGATTTAGGAGAGACTGTTGTAAGTTAGTGCAAAAAAAATACTACAGGTTGTTTTCTGCAAGGCACCCTGAGTACACCTATGTCCCCATGCATAGGTTTGACAGGGGTTTTTGTAAAAAAAAAAAAAAGAACAGCCCCATTTTAGAAAAAAAAATATATTAGTGAAATGTAAAAATCTGGCACATTAAAAGTAAAAAAATAACAAAAAATTTAACAGTAAACATAACAAAAAAAAAATAACAGCAAATTTATTTATTTTTTAAAAATTGACCATTGTATGGTACCGTTTGAAGCAGTCCCCAATGCAGAGTCCAGGCTGTCCAGGGCAATCAGGACAGTGATATACAGTGTCCCTTCTCTGCCCCCTCTTGGTACAGACTCTGCATTTTTTTTGTGGTCTCTGCTTTGCGGCAGTAGGGGGGATTTTAAAAATAAAATGAGTAGCCCCAACTCTGCTCTCTCCCATCACCGCCCGGGGAGCAGGTGCATCATGGTACAAAATCCCCGAAATGATCTGGAGCTGAAATTGTAAAAAAGTCAGTTTCATTCCGGGGTTTGCTTTTTTGAACAACAAAAAAGCGTTGTGGGTTGCAATCTGCATTAGGTAAATTGCAACCTTTTTGTACCAGGCCCTTGTCTTCTGCATAATTAGGTAGGGCTGCAGCAGCTGATCTGCCAGATCAACCCCACCCATATGTCTGTTATAAGACTTGATGCACACTGGCTTCCTTATGATCTCAGCTCTGCCACGTACAGAGACCGCCACCGTCCTCTCTGTGTGGATGGTGGTAAGAAGGTATACATCCTTCTTGTCTCTGTACTTCAGTGCCAACAGCTCCTCTTGGCGCAGAGCAGAGGTCTCCCCCCTTCGTAGCCGGGTGCGTACAAGTTGTCCTGGGAAACCTTTGCGGTTCTTTTTAATAGTACCGCAAGCTACTGTATCAAAGCAATACAGTAGCTTGAACAAAAGGACACTTGTATAAAAATTGTCTAAGTACAAGTGATACCCTTTGTTCATTAGGGGTAATATCAGGTCCCAGACAATCTTGCCAGTGGTTCCCATATGTTCTGGGCAACCTGGAGGGTCAAGGTGGCTATCCTTTCCCTCATACACCCGGAAGGCCTGAGTATACCCAGTCTCGCTCTCACAGAGCTTATACACCTTTACCCCATACCTGGAGCGCTTGGAAGGAATATACTGCTTGAATCCCAGCCTTCCCTTATACTTCATCAGGGATTCATCAACGCATATATTCCTTCCAGGTGTATAAGCCTCTGCAAACCTGGCAGAAAAGTGGGTAATCAGGGGGCGGATTTTATACAGCCTGTCAAATTGGGGATGCTCCCTAGGGGGGCACAGGCTGTTGTCGCTGAAGTGCATGAAATGAAGAATCATTTCATATCTCTGCCTCGACATACTCTGGGAGAAAATGGGGGTAGAGCAGATGGGGCTACTGCTCCAGTAGGAGCGAACGGAGGGTTTCTTTATGATGCCCATCAGCATAGTCAATGCCCAGAATTTTTTAAATTCTGGCACATTGATGGGGGCCCATTGCTGCTTTGCCAAATATGTTTCAGGCTTTGCAGCACGGTACTGATGGGCATATAAATTAGTTTGGGCGACAATGTTCCCCAATACATCATCACCCAGAAACACCTCCAGAAACTGTTGGGGGCTAAAACCTGCCACATCTATATTTATGCCAGCATTTGCTGTGAAGGGTGGGATATCTGGCCTCTGGAGATGAGGCGTTACCCACTCTTCAGCGGCAATGGCAGCAACACGCCTCCTTCTAGCAGGGGGGCTGGCAGGGGGGCTAGCAGGGGGGCTGGCAGGGGGGCTAGCAGCCACAGATACATCACTATCAGTTGAGACTGCATCTAATGATGTATCTGAGCATATGGCAGGGTCAAAATTGGGGTCTGAGTCAGACATAGAGGCATCTGACTCTGACGCAAGGATGGCATACGCCTCCTCAACACTATATCTTTTCTGTGACATTTTTGTATCTGTCACAGAAAACCAAAATTAATTAATTAACTAAATGGCCTTTGGGTTTTTTTTAAAAAAGTACAGCTATGCTAATGCCAGTGATTTATAGCAATCACTGGCAAGCTAGGGGTTAAATACTCTTTAAATTAAATTAACTAAATGGCCTTTGGGTTTTTTTAAAAAAAAGTACAGCTATGCTAATGCCAGTGATTTATAGCGATCACTGGCAAGCTAGGGGTTAAATACTCTTTAAATTAAATTAACTAAATGGCCTTTGGGTTTTTTTTTAAAAAAAGTACAGCTATGCTAATGCCAGTGATTTATAGCGATCACTGGCAAGCTAGGGGTTAAATACTCTTTAAATTAAATTAACTAAATGGCCTTTGGGTTTTTTAAAAAAAAAGTACAGCTATGCTAATGCCAGTGATTTATAGCGATCACTGGCAAGCTAGGGGTTAAATACTCTTTAAATCAAATTAAATTAGCTAAATGGCTCTGAAAGGAGCCTTTGGGTTTTTAAAAAATGACAACAACAAAAATTAACCCCTAAAAAAATGCACAGACAGCAAAAATGTACAGCTATGCTAATGCCAGTGATTTATAGCGATCACTGGCAAGCTAGGGGTTAAATACTCTTTAAATTAAATTAAATTAGCTAAATGGCTCTGAAAGGAGCCTTTGGGTTTTTAAAAAATTACAACAACAAAAATTAACCCCTAAAAAAATTCACAGACAGCAAAAAAGTACAGCTATGCTAATGCCAGTGATGTATAGCGATCACTGGCAAGCTAGGGGTTAAATACTATTTAAATTAAATTAAATTAGCTAAATGGCTCTGAAAGGAGCGTTTAGGTTTTTAAAAAATTACAACAACAAAAATTAACCCCTAAAAAATGCACAGACAGCAAAAAAGTACAGCTATGCTAATGCCAGTGATGTATAGCGATCACTGGCAAGCTAGGGGTTAAATAGTCTTTAAATTAAATTAAATTAGCTAAATGGCTCTGAAAGGAGCCTTTGAGTTTTAAAAAAAAAATACAACAACAAAAATTAACCCCTAAAAAAATGCACAGACAGCAAAAAAAAGTGCAGCTGTGCTACTGCCAGTGATTTATAGTGATCACTGGCAAGCTAGGGGTTAATGGCTCTGAAAAGAGCCTTTGGATTTTAAATTTTTTAACAAATAAAAGAAATAAATCTCTCTCTGCTAAAATACAGGTCTCTCTCTTTCTCCAACAAAATGGCAAGTGAGGAGAGGGAGGGAGATCCACACTGATCAGAGTAAATATTTACAAATATTGACATGATCAGACAAATGGGGTATTTTATTATTATTATTTTTTTTTTCTAAGAAGGCTCAGATTGGGTGACCCTAGCTTGCCCCTATGGTGAGACAGGCTAGGGACACCCCCAGATGCCCCATGATGCACCGGGCATCGCCATTTTGGAAGCCTCATGGGGGAGGGGGGGGGGCGCTATATGTGGGCTTTTTTATTTTATATTATATTTTTTTTTTCACATTTTTACTTTTATTTATATACTAACTAAGTGCCTCGACCCACCGAGGCACTTAGCACACTAGCAGAGCATCGGAAGCGTGTCCGATCGCTTCCGATGCTCTGCTGCACTGCCGGGCTCCACGTGGAGCAAAACCGGAAGTGATCACTCAAGGGGGAGTGATCGCTCCGGTCCCGGCACTCCGTAACAGCACTGCAGGGATGCCCAGACATCGAGGCATCCCTGCAGTACTGTAATAGTGCCTGGAAGCGATCTTGATCGCTTCCAGCACTCACTTTAGCCGAGGACGTGCAGGGTACGTCGTCAGGCGTTAACTGCCTTTTTTTTTCAGACGTACCCTGCACGTCCTCGGTCACTAAGGGGTTAAACAAAGGAAATTTGATGTCACGGATTGTGGGGTTGACATGAAAATAATAATACTGGCAACAAGATAAGTAAGATATTATTAGGTCTTCCCTTACATGTATTCACATATTTATAATTCCCCCCGCCCCCACCCCCCTAATGGCAACCCGCAATTACCCAGTAATTTTAGTAATTAAAATGTACTAGGTCTGGGCAAATCAGATCCTTATTATTAGAAAATAAATCAAAGTTACATTTTAACTCAAAATGTTTATATTTCCTTGATATGTATCTATTATTTATTCAACGTGAAAGAGGCTTCCTTTTCTAAGTATTTACCTTAACTTGGTAATTAGTTTGAAATATATTGCATCAAGCCTAATAACGGGGGAGTATAGGAAAAGCATGACGTAGGTGTAGGCAGTCTGTGGGAGTTCCAGGGGAGTAACCTGCACTTTGATTGGGATAGATTGCCAGCAGTGTGATATATTACAAGTTACGTGTAGGGTTTCAGCCATGTTTGTTTCACCACCTTTTCAGTGGCAACACAGTGCAAGGCAGGTAGTGTAGGTGTAGTTAGAGTTAGGTCACACAGGCATTGTTTAAAGTGTTCTTACAGAGAAACCGTGTTTGGTCTCAGTGAGGGCACTATTTGCCCTATGTAGGAACACTTGAAATGCAATGCCCTACCCCCCACCCGCTGAAAGTGCCAACAAATTTTGCAGAAACCGTGATCCCTATTATTTCCTATGGAAGACCACTTGTCGGTACTTTGCGGGTCTGCCCCCCTTGTTTACAATATATCGACAGGCAGACTGCGAGGCAGACGAGGCCAGAAAGGCAGTTTCTCGTTGGTCTGCAATATTTGAATATCAGGGCCTAAGTCACTGGAAAAATATTATAATTTATCGAGCACTTAGAGTCCACTGCAAGAACCTTTTAGTCTATTAAGACTATTTACTTTCCAAGGAAAGCAACTGAAAGCTCATAGGAAATTTGAGGTTATGCCCTTTTTAAAGGGACAGTCTACACCAGAATTTTTATTGTTTTAAAAGATAGATAATCCCTGTATTACCCATTCCCCAGTTTTGCATAACTAACACAGTTATAATAATATACTTTTAACCTCTGTGATTGTCTTGTATCTAAGCCTCTGTAAACTGCCCCTTTTTTCAGTTATTTTGACAGACTTGCAGTCTAGCCAATCAGTGCCTGTTCCCAGATAACATCACGTGCACGAGCACAGTGTTATCTATATGAAATATGTGAACTAACACCCTCTAATGGTGAAAAACTGTTAAAATGCAATCTGAAAAGATGTGGGCTTCAAGGTCTAAGAAATTAGCATATGAACCTCCTAGATTAAGCTTTCAACTAAGAATACCAAGAGAACAAAGCAAAATTGGTGATAAATTGGAAAATTGTTTAAAATGACATGCCCTATCTGAATCATGAAAGTTTATTTTGGCCTAGACTGTCCCTTTAAATGACTAGAAGATGGGCTCCCTCTGCTAGCCTCTAACTTGCCGGCCATCTAAGCTTTAATAAATGCAGGCCAGTGCTTGATCAGGTTGGCAACTTTACTTTATAATATTTAGCTGCAGCAGAGAGATCAGTTTTTGTACCAACCACAGGCTAGCTGCGGCCACATAGCTGTGTGTTCTAACCTCTCTTAAGCCAGGCGCTTGGCCAAGGAAAGAATGCGAATCCCTGGGGAAACATTCTTCACAGAAAGGGAATTCAACAGTCTCTGTGGCCTGACTTTTACTAGGGGGTTGCTTAAAAAAAATACTGAAATCCACAGGCCTATAATGTGACTTGTTCCATGGGAGACTAATACGGACAAAGGGTATTACATTACTGTAATTAAAAAGCTGCTGATTTAGAAAAGAAAGCAGAACATAATATGTCATAGCCCACAGTTCAGCATGTAACGTTTTTATTGTTGTGTTTTTGCAGTCTTTGAATACTTTATCTATTATTCACTGCACGTGCCTTTATTGTTTGTATTTTAGCGTGCCAGTCCTACATATCAATGGTTTTAACTAAAAATTACAGGGTTCTCGGGCTTCAACATGAATGAGGAATGTGTGGCTCCAGACCTGGAATCAGATACCAAAAATGTACTTTCTAGAGCCAGCAACAGACCTTTCAGGCTAATGAGGAACTTAAAGGGCCATAATACCCAAATGTTTAAACACTCGAAAGTGATGCAGCATAGCTGTAAAAAGCTGACTAGAAAATATCACCTGAACATCTCTATGTAAAAAAGAAAGATATTTTAGCTGAAAAGTTCCAGAGTAGCCATCAGTGTTAATTTTGACGGCAAATTTCAATTTAGTCTTAGTGTTAATCTTTTGACTAAAATGCCATTTTAGTTTTAGTCGTATTTTAGTTATCTGAATTGTTTTAGTTTTAGTCTAGTTTTAGTCGATTGAATCTCCAGTAGATTTTAGTTGACTAAAATCTAAGGGGTTTAGTTAAAGTATAATGCATTATTTAAGCATTTCACAATAATTTGCAAACTGATTATATACTCCAGGAGTAAACATAACACCTGTTATTATTTATGGTATTAAGGTTTAAACATGCAATACAGACACAGATTTAGCCGTTGTGATATGTAACATCTTTATTAAACTTAAAATTAAATAAAACCAAGTTTCATAAACAAACAGAAGTGCAACTTTAAAATATAAAATAACAAAATTGTAAACTGTATTGGCTGTATTGCACATATTACCTAATATAAAAACTTTAACAGTTCTTTGTTAATAATTAAAACAAGTATCAAGTAACTCAACACAACAAAACGTTTCTGCAGCTAGCACAGCATAAACCCATATTCTATAGGAAGAATCAATTAATTGTTAATAATTGTTAACAGATTCGAAAAATTTTCCCCAAAGATATTAGCACTGCTCTAGAACTTCCAAACTCATTATATACTCCTGGAGTAAAGGTTTATTAACTTGTTTTTATTTATGGTATTAAGGTTTGAACATGCAATACAGATTTAACAGATTTAACTGTTGTGGTATATAACATGTCTTTATCTTAAAAAGTAATAAAATTAAGTTTCGTAAATTTTACAAAAGAGCAGTAATTGGATATCGACTGATTATAGCACCTTGCATAAAATGTTTTTGTCAGCAAATTTTGATTTAGTTTTAGTCATAGTCTTTTGACTAAAATGTCATTTTGATTTAGTTTTAGTCATAGTCTTTTGACTAAAATGCCATTTTAGTTTTAGTCGTATTTTAGTCATCAGAATTTCTTTCGTTTTATAGTCATTTTAGACTAGTTTTAGTCGACAAAATTAACACTGGTAGCCACCTCCCATTGTAAAGGATTTCTAAGCAGCATATTAGTATGTCTGTCCTGGGACAGCTTAGGGGATGAGCCTTGTGCACTCTCATGTTATTTCCCTATTCAGCTTACTATGAAATCTCATGAGAGTTAAGTCAAATCTCATGAGATCACAGTAAAAGAGTTTATGACCTCAGCACTGCTGATGCTGATTGGCTGCTGTTCATTTCTTCATTTTTTTTTTACCTGCAGCTGGGAGCAGCTGAGTATAACATTTTACACAGAACTTACTCTGCTGAGCTGAGGAGATTGTGAGGTAAAATATCTTCCTTTTTTACATAGAGATGCTTAGTTGATATTTTCCTGCCAGCTTTTTACAATTATACTGCACCAGTTTCAAGTGATTTAGCATATGAGTATTATGTCCCTTTAATTGTGAAGAGGAATTTAAGTATTGGGCTATTTGTAGACAGAAGCTGTTTAACACTAAAAAGAACTAGCAAAGTGAACGCACTAAAAAAGTTTCACCAGAGACAGAAAATTCTGCTACTTCAGAGCTAGTCAAGAAATATCACCAAAAATACATATTGATATAGCTATGTAACTTTTTGACATTAAAAGGACATTATTCAGCCTGTTATTAAGAACCTGTTCCAAAATGTAGAAAGTGTCTTGGTTCTCCAACATTTAAATATCTGGGTTTATGTCCTGATTAAAGGGACATTGTACACTTATTTTTTCTTTGCATAAATGTTTTGTAGATGATCTATTTATATAGCCCATAAAGTTTTTTTTTTTTAATTTATAGTTTTGCTTATTTTTAAATAACAGTGCACTTATTTTCAGACTCCTAACCAAGCCCCAAAATTTTAGGAGAATACCATCAGATACCTTCTCCAGCTTGCTCCTGCTTGTGTACTGTAAAGGGTCTTTTCATATGCAAAAGAAGGGGGAGGGGGGAGTGTCTTATTTCCCACTTGCAGTTGGCTTTCCAGCTACCTTTTCAACAGAGCTAAACTGAGAGCTTCTAAGTAAGTTTTTAAACAGTTTTATACTGGATTTTTATATCAGTATCTGTGCTTATTATTCTTTATAGTAGTGTCTATTACATGTAGTTATATGAACATTGGTGTATACTGTCCCTTTAATTACACAGAATCCTCTGCAGAGCAGCTAAAGTATGACATTCCAGAAAATTAGAACAAGTAACTAAAAGAAAGAAGTTGTCAACAAATTTAAACAAAAAAAAAGCCGGGGTATTTTACTCTAATAGACAAACTACATAACTATGTATGATCTATACTATAATTGTGTTTGTAAGCGTCCGTCGCTGTCGCCAGTTGCACACGCATCCTCAAAGGAATGTTGGATGCGCGTGCAGCCGCTTCGCGGGGATAGACAGCTTCAGGAGTTCCAACTTTCAGTTGTAAAATAACAGCTGAGAGCTAAAGCCTCAGGCATCTGCCGCATATGGAGCTAGAGCGCGATCGGTGCTCCGCCTCCATATGAGGCCAGATGCCTGATCGTTACAGTCGGTGACACTGTGTGTGTCACCGTCTGTAACGATCTGCTTGTGCAGGTGGGAGGTGTGAGAAGGTTGCGGGTGGGCGGCTCAGCAGGAAGGGGAGGCAGAGGGGGGAGAGAGAAAAAGAGAGGGGGGAGAGGGAGAGCAAAAAAAAGGGGTGAGAGAGAGCAAAAGGGGTGGTGAAAAAATCCACCTGGATGGCAGGGTGGTGAAAGAATTCACCTGGATGCAGGGAGAGAGGGGAGAGCAAAAAAGAGAGGTGGGAGAGCAAAAGAGATGGAGAGAGAGCGCAAAAGAGATGGAGAGAGAGAGAGAGAAAAAGAGGGGGGGGGGGCAGAGCAAAAGAGAGAGGGAAAGAGAGCACAAAAGAGAGGGGGAGAGAGAGAGCAAATGAGAGATGGAGAGACAGAAAAAGAAGGGAGAGAGAGAGCAAAAGTGAAGGGGAGGAGAGAGCAAAAGAGAAGGGGGGAGAGAGCAAAAGAGAAGGGGGAGAGAGCAAAAAAGAAGGGGGGAGAGAGCAAAAGAGGGGGGAGAAATCAAAAGAGAGGGGGAACAAGAGCACAAAAGAAATGGGGAAAGAGCAAAAGAGAGGGGGGGAGAGAGCAAATGAGAGCTGGAGAGAGAGCAAATGAGAGGGGAGAGAGAGCAAAAGAGAGGGGGAGAGAGAGCAAATGAGAGGGGAGAGAGCAAAAGAGAGGAGGGAGAGAGAGCAAATGAGAAGGGTAGAGAGTGAGCAAAAGAAAGGGGGAGAGAGAGAGCAAAAGAGAAGGGAGAGAGAGAGCAAAAGAGAGGGGGAGAGAGAGCAAAAGAGAGGGGGAGAGAGAGCAAAAGAGATGGGGAGAGAGAGCAAAAGAGAGGGGAGAGAGGGAGAGAACAAAAGAGAAGGGAGAGAGAGCAAAAGAGAGGGGGAGAGAGCGCAAAAGAGGGGGGAGAGAGCAAAAGAGAGGGGGAGAGCAAAAGGGGGGGAGGGAGAGCAAAAAAATGGGAGGAGAGAGAGCAAAAGGGGTGGTGAAAAAAATCCACCTGGATGGCAGGGTGATGAAAGAATTCACCTGGATGCAGCATAAGCTGCATCCAGATGGACTCCATAAACGGCTGGGTGGTGAAAGAATCCACGTGGATGCAGCGTATGCTGCATCCAGGTGTATTCTTTCACCACCCTGCCATTTTTTTAATCAACCTGAATGCGGCATAAGCTGCATCCAGGTGGATTCTGAAAATGGCAGGGTGGTTCCGTCACCACAAAATACTTCCCTCTGGGCAGGCTTTCCCACTTATTTATACAAAAGAAGAGTTACAAAATAGGTTGTTTCTACATCTGTAGCTTAAACAAAAATTAGACTGCCCTTTGGGCAGGCTTATCGACTAGTACTAAATAAAGTGGAACTGCCCCACACTGCTTTATTCCTGGCCATTTCTGAGACACTTTTTGAGAGGTGAGGGCATTGTTATGTATGTGACCTGGACTTGCACACTACAGACCAGTGCATACTTGTCAACTGCTCCATAGGACAACCCACCTGTCCTTTTTTCAACATTCTTGGATGGCTTCTGAGAATGGGAGGTCTATGCTGTGTGAGGGTGGATTTGCAGGTGTACATTGATCAGGTTTGGCAAGACTGTAAACAGCTGGGGCAGGTTGTGGCTTAAAGGGACAGTCAACACCAGAATTTTTGTTGTTTTAAAAGATAGATAATCCCTTAATTACCCATTCCCCAGTTTTGCATAACCAACACAGTTATAATTATACATATTTTACCTCTGTAATTACCTTGTATCTAAGCCTCAGCAGACTGCCCCCTCATTTCAGTTCTTTTGATAGACTTGCATTTTAGCCAATCAGAGCTGTCTCCATGGTAAATTCACACGCATCAGCTCAATGTTATCTATATGAAACACATGAACTAATGCCCCCTAGTAGTGAACAACTTTCAAAATGCATTTAGATTAGAGGCGGCCTTCAAGGTCTAAGAAATTAGCATATGAACCTCCTAGGTTTAGCTTTCAACTAAGAATACCAAGAGAACAAAGAAAAATTGGTGATAAAAGTAAATTGAAAAGTTGTTTAAAAGTACATGCCCTATCTGAATCATGAAAGTTTTTTTTGGACTTGACTGTCCCTTTAAATGTAAGCAGTCACTATTGTGTGTAATTTACATTGGGTGATTTGAGGTGAATCAGAGTGTGTGGAACTATTCTAAGGGTTACAAAATAAATAACAGCATATATTATTATACAAACTTAAGGCTAGAAACTTATTATTAGAAACTTACGGCTAGATTTAGAGTTCTGCGGCCAAAGGGGTGCGTTAGCTACGTGTGCTTTTTTTTCCCCCGCACCTTTTAAATACTGCTGGTATTTAGAGTTCACAGAATGAGCGTAGAGCATATTTACCACCACTGCAACTCTAAATACCAGCGTTGCTTACGGACGCGGCCAGCTTCAAAAACGTGCTTGTGCACGATTCCCCCATAGAAAACAATGGGGCAGTTTGAGCTGAAAAAAAACCTAACACCTGCAAAAAAGCAGCGTTCAGCTCCTAACGCAGCCCCACTATGGGGAAACACTTCTTATGTCTGCACCTAACACCCTAACATGTACCCCGAGTCTAAACACCCCTAACCTTACACTTATTAATCCCTAATCTGCCGCCCCCGCTATCGCTGACACCTGCATATTTTTTTTAACCCCTAATCTGCCGCTCTGTATACCGCCGCAACCTACATATACCTATGTACCCCTAATCTGCTGCCCCTAACACCGCCGACCCCTATATTATATTTATTAACCCCTAATCTGCCCCCCACAACGTCGCCGCCAGCTACCTACAATAATTAACCCCTAATCTGCCGATCGGATCTCGCCGCTAGTCTAATAAATGGATTAACCCCTAAAGCTAAGTCTAACCCTAACACTAACACCCCCCTAAGTTAAATATAATTTAAATCTAACGAAATAAATTAAGTCTTATTATATAAATTATTCCTATTTAAAGCTAAATACTTACCTGTAAAATAAACCCTAATATAGCTACAATATAAATTATAATTATATTGTAGCTATTTTAGGATTAATATTTATTTTACAGACAACTTTGTAATTATTTTAAACAGGTACAATAGCTATTAAATAGTTAATAACTATTTAATAGCTAAAATAGTTAAAATAATTACAAAATTACCTGTAAAATAAATCCTAACCTAAGTTACAATTAAACCTAACACTACACTATCAATAAATAAATTAAATAAAATACCTACAATTATCTACAATTAAACCTAACACTACACTATCAATAAATTAATTAAATACAATACCTACAAATAACTACAATTAAATAAACTAACTAAAGTACAAAAAATAAAAAAGAACTAAGTTACAAAAAATAAAATTTTTTTTACAAACATTAGAAAAATATTACAACAATTTTAAACTAATTACACCTACTCTAAGCCCCTAATAAAATAACAAAGACCCCCAAAATAAAAAAAATGCCCTACCCTATTCTAAATTAAAAAAGTTCAAAGCTCTTTTACCTTACCAGCCCTGAAAAGGGCCATTTGCGGGGCATGCCCCAAAGAATTCACCTCTTTTGCCTGTAAAAAAAAACATACAATACCCCCCCAACATTACAACCCACCACCCACATACCCCTAATCTAACCCAAACCCCCCTTAAATAAACCTAACACTAAGCCCCTGAAGATCTTCCTACCTTATCTTCACCATGCCAGGTTCACCGATCCGTCCTCGGAAGTCTTGATCCAAGCCTCCGAAATGTTGATCCAAGCCCAAGTCTTGATCCAAGCGGGCAGAAGAGGACATCCGGACCGGCAAACATCTTCTTCCAAGCCGCATCTTCTATGTTCTTCAATCCGATGACGACCGGCTGATCTTCAAGACCTCCAGCGCGGATCCATCCATCTTCACCGATGACTTCCCGAAGAATGACGGTTCCTTTAAGGGACGTCATCCAAGATGGCGTCCCTCGAATTCCGATTGGCTGATAGGATTCTATCAGCCAATCGGAATTAAGGTAGGAAAATTCTGATTGGCTGATGGAATCAGCCAATCAGATTCAAGTTCAATCCGATTGGCTGATCTGATCAGATTGAGCTCGCATTCTATTGGCTGTTCCGATTCGAGGGACGCCATCTTGGATGACGTCCCTTAAAGGAACCGTCATTCGTCGGGAAGTCGTCGGTGAAGATGGATGGATCCGCGCTGGAGGTCTTGAAGATCAGCCGGTCGTCATCGGATTGAAGAACATAGAAGATGCGGCTTGGAAGAAGATGTTTGCCGGTCAGGATGTCCTCTTCTGCCCGCTTGGATCAAGACTTCAGCCGGAGGATGGACGTCACTCTTCAGCCCCCGCTTGGGCTTGGATCAACACTTCGGAGGCTTGGATCAAGACTTCCGAGGACGGATCGGTGAACCAGGCATGGTGAAGATAAGGTAGGAAGATCTTCAGGGGCTTAGTGTTAGGTTTATTTAAGGGGGGTTTGGGTTAGATTAGGGGTATGTGGGTGGTGGGTTGTAATGTTGGGGGGGGGGTATTGTATGTTTTTTTTACAGGCAAAAGAGCTGAATTCTTTGGGGCATGCCCCGCAAATGGCCCTTTTCAGGGCTGGTAAGGTAAAAGAGCTTTGAACTTTTTAAATTTAGAATAGGGTAGGGCATTTTTTTTATTTTGGGGGTCTTTGTTATTTTATTAGGGGGCTTAGAGTAGGTGTAATTAGTTTAAAATTGTTGTAATATTTTTCTAATGTTTGTAAATATTTTTTTATTTTTTGTAACTTAGTTCTTTTTTATTTTTTGTACTTTAGTTAGTTTATTTCATTGTATTTATTTGTAGGTATTGTATTTAATTAATTTGTTGATAGTGTAGTGTTAGGTTTAATTGTAGATAATTTTAGGTAGTTTATTTAATTTATTTATTGATAGTGTAGTGTTAGGTTTAATTGTAACTTAGGTTAGGATTTATTTTACAGGTAATTTTGTAATTATTTTAACTATTTTAGCTATTGTACCTGGTTAAAATAATTACAAAGTTGCCTGTAAAATAAATATTAATCCTAAAATAGCTACAATATAATTTTAATTTATATTGTAGCTATATTAGGATTTATTTTACAGGTAAGTATTTAGCTTTAAATAGGAATAATTTATTTAATAAGAGTTAATTTATTTCGTTAGATAAAAATTATATTTAACTTAGGGGGGTGTTAGGGTTAGGGTTAGAATTAGCTTTAGGGGTTAAAAAATTTATTATAGTAGCGGTGATCTCCGGTCGGCAGATTAGGGGTTAATGCTTGAAGTTAGGTGTCGGCGATGTTAGGGAGGGCAGATTAGGGGTTAATACTATTTATTATAGGGTTATTGAGGCGGGAGTGAGGCGGATTAGGGGTTAATAACTTTATTATAGTAGCGGTGCGGTCCGCTCGGCAGATTAGGGGTTAATAAGTGTAGGTAGGTGGCGGCGACTTTGGGGGGGGCAGATTAGGGGTTAATAAATATAATATAGGTGTCGGCGGTATTAGGGGCAGCAGATTAGGGGTACATAGGGATAACTTAGCTGGCGGCGGTGTACGGAGCGGCAGATTAGGGGTTAAAAAATGTAATAGAGTGGCGGCGATGTGGGGGGACCTCGGTTTAGGGGTACATAGGTAGTGTACTTTAGAGCACAGTAGTTAAGAGCTTTATAAACCGGCGTTAGCCCAGAAAGCTCTTAACTCCTGGTTTTTTTCTGCGGCTGGAGTCTTGTCGTTAGATTTCTAACGCTCACTTCAGCCACGACTCTAAATACCAGCGTTAGAAAGATCCCATTGAAAAGATAGGATACGCAAATGGCCTAGGGGGATCTGCGGTATGGAAAAGTTGCGGCTGTAAAGTGAGCGTTAGACCCTTTCCTGACTGACTCCAAATACCAGAGGGCGGTAAAAACCAGCGTTAGGAGCCTCTAACGCTGGTTTTGACGGCTACCGCCCAACTCTAAATCTAGCCGTTAAACTGCTGAAACGATTTACCATAAAAACATATTTCTAATTAGATTCCCACAAACTTAAAGATATTTTCTTGTGAAAAACTTAAATGCTGTATTTCTAAGAGACGTTGCACCATCTATAAGTGTACACTTGTCACGTGCTTCTGGGGATAAAGGGATGGTAAATCCTAGCGTTTGTGAAACGCTAGGGTCTACCAGTGGAACAAATACACAGCAGAAAGTCTGCCAGTACTAACATTAAAGGCTTTAAAAAAAATAATTCTATTTTTTAAAAATAAAGATATATTCTGCTGTGTATGATCCCCCTTAGCCCCCAACCTCCCTGATCCCCCCAAACAGCTCTCAAACTCTCCCCCCTCTACCTTATTGTCCGCCATCTTGGGTACTGGCAGCTGTCTGCCAGTACCCATCTTGTCATATAATTAGTTTATTTATATATATATTTTAGCAAGAAAACAAAACTTTTCTGTAGTGTAGCTGCCCCCCTCAATGACCTCCCACCCCCTCCCAGATCACTTACATCCAATTCCCCCCCCTCCTCTCTCCCTCCTTAGTTCCATAGTGTAGGGTCCCCACTCGCCCCGTGCGGGTGCCTGCTTGCGCCCCCGCATGTGATCCCGTCCCCCTCTGCCGGATACCTACCAGTGATGGCCGCCTCCCTGCTGCTGCTCCCACCCACCAATGATTGGCACCATCACGGGCTGATGCAGAGAGGGCCATAGAGTGGTTCTCTCTGCATCGGATGCCTACAAATTTTTATTGCAGGATGCCTCAATATTGAGGCATCACTGCAATAGCATGAAAGTGTCTGGAAGCGATCAGGATCGCTTCCACCGCTTGAATCCACTGACTACGTACAGGGTACGTCGTTGGTCGTTAACAACCGTTTTTTGTATCACATACCCTGTACGTCGTTGGTCCTTAAAGGGTTAAAGGCAAGCCCACTTGCACACATAATATTGCCCCTTATAAGCTAACTATGAACCAGAAGCATAAGGTTTGTGTATAATACAAGTAATAACATACATTATGTCTGAAAATACACCCTCAGCATGCCTGGTGAAATCCGTAAGTAACACCATTAACGAACATGGTCACTTATCTGGTATCCCCCATCATGTGCCAAATATTTATGCTAAGTATGAGATTGTGCAGAGAAAAAAAGAAAGAAGAGACAAAAATAAAAAAAATAAAGACATGACAATATTATGTATATAGCAATGAGGATCCAGAAACCTAATTGCACCCCCTCTACAAGAATGCTCAAAACCCACAATAATCTGGGATTTCAAAGCTAGTGTGGGAAAGCATGGTAGCCACTGCAGAGTGTCCAGCCCTAACCAACACTAACTCTTGTGCGGCAATTAAGAGGTAGGTAGTACCCAGCTCGTAATGTTGTACATCCAGACACATAGACACCGGCAAAAGAGATGGTGGACCATAACCGTAACTGCTTACGCAACAGTATCTCCAGGCTGTCACTCCCCTGCACGCTGCTGGCTAACATCTTCAACGCTTCTGGGAGCCCGGTAATATCCGATAGTCTCCTTTCCTGTATAGTTGCAGAGCCCTCATTACCCCTGCAGGGACCGGCCGCTTCCCCTCCCAGGGGAGCCGAGGGCAACGATGAACCATCTGTGCTCTGTTCCTCTGGTATGGGACTTTTCAGAGCTTGAACTTGAGGCGTTAGGTTAGGGCCGTGCGACACCACATGTGAGATCGGTCTAGGTCGCAGGTCTTCAGATTCGTCGGGCCAAATAGCACCCGCATTCACCCGCATGTCTCCTTGTACTTTAGTAAGTGAGCCCACCGTACTTGACGCTTTGCAAATGTCTCTCAGGTCCATAAACCTGCAATCTATTAGTAGATCCAAGGCCTCTAATTTAGCTTGCAATATAGAATGGAAGTCTTACATATTATCAACTTTATGTAATGTTCTGGCTTGAGTAGCAAATTATAGCAGATTAATACTGCTCTATTCGAGTAATTAGAGTACTCAAGGGGGGTGATGTATGCATATGATGAATTTGCGGTCTACTTTCCAGATTCTATTTGTTTGAACCTAGCAGGAGATAACATGAAATTTGAAATGTCATTCAGCTCCCTTTCTTCTCCAATGTTAGCTTAATTTCTTTCAGTGCAAAATGACAAGTTTGAGAAGAGATATTCAATATATATTTAAATCAACTTGAGGAGCTTCATGAAATTGCTGCTGATCATGGCCGCCATCCAGACACGCCCCCCCCAATGTTTAATTTTTAAATAAAAATATATTTATATGAAAGAAGCTGATCACTCTTAAACATCTTAATGTGTAAAACATTTACTAATGTGACTGGATTATATTTACTATCGTTTGTAAAAAAACAAATAGAGATAAAATGTAAACTTAATATATTAATATTTAACGGATCACGTATATTAAATATGTGTCACACATATACGCATAACAATCCCATAAATAACAAATAAGTCTACATGTAAAATGTAGCAACAGCACCCACAGGAGGTATGTGTATTGAAGTTACAATGATATGAAACATTAAGGAACGGCCAATCAGAGTTCATCACACAAATATAACTTCTCACAGACATGATAACAAATTTTCAATATTTCATCCAATCAGATGTACAGATACCATGTCCCATGGTGCATCTCATGTTTACTTCACCATATAAAAGTCCATTACACGTTGCCATTTTTGTCAGTTCTCTAATGCCTGCTGGGGTATATATATATATATATATATATATATATATATATATATATATATAATATTTATTCTTCGGACTAGCAGGCATGACATCTCCCAGGTTCACACGGGCGGAAAGTGCTGCATTGGTCAACGCAGTCGAGGAGTTCTATCCGTATCTGTTTGGGAACAAGAAGAAGTTGACGAAGCAGAGTATGAGGAAGACCCTCTGGTTGTCTGTCATTCAAGCGGTTAATGCAGTGTGTGACATCCAGAGGACCCAGGATCAAATTATGCGGAGATTCAGGGATATGAGGTTGCGGCTACGCAAAAAAGTCCACCTCATAAGGGAGTGGGTAAAAGCCAGTCGGAGGGATGGAAAGCAGGATCCACCCCCACGGACACACTATACCTACTAACTTATGAGGAGACTTTATGCACCCTCCTCAATATACGTTTCCCAAGCAGATTTGCATCCTCTCACTCCTCAACTTCTTCCCCAGTTGCTGGATATGACACCCAAGACCCGGAGCCCAGTGCAGCTGCTTCTCCAATCGGTGACCTGGGAGAAGGAGGTAGAGAGGCTGAACCAGGTAAATATCAGACTTCACAGAATATATTAATATTTGAGTATATATGTAAGCAATGTGTATATAGTCATATATTCAACCTATATAGATCTCACAACACATGCTACATATGATGTTTAGATATCTGAATTTAGATTCGTCACACATGAAATAGGAATGATGTATCTTGCGCTCTCCCGAATATGCGTCACAGAGCTAAAATGGAATTGTTCATCCGTGAAATCCCTATCATCCGCCATTTCAGACATTGAATATCGAATCATACCACAGTTCTAAATATTAATTGTTATCATTCAATCTTTACAAATATCCGATTTGAATATCGTAATACACCCAATTGAAAATATATTCAAACTCTTTAGAAATTATACTCATCACACTACTATATCAAAATCAATTATGAATCACGGATGCGCAATTACACTTTGACTATGATCACGAAAGATATAATTGCGCAGACACGTGAACATGTGTTTGCTGTAACAGTGGCATTACTTTAGACATGTTGGTGAAATCACGGATGCGCAATTACATTTTGACTAATTGCGCGATGATCACGAAAGATATCATTGCGCAGACACGTGAACATGTGTTTGCTGTAACAGTGACATTACTTTAGACATGTTGGTCAAATGTATACGTTAATTATTATATATGTGAAGAATACAGTATCCTTATTTACAATCTTCTACATTAGAAAATATATACTAGCAAGATCACACAAAAAATGAACAACGTCTAACAATTGATGACAATGCAAAAATACATAAAAGATTGAAAATAAGAATACATGTTCTCTTTAAAAAAATTATAATTTAGAAAACAATGAATTTACGTGAATACAAATGTAATTTTACTTTGTCAATTCTAAAAATGAAAAGAAAATATTGTTTGTGTCCATGGCCTGATTTTTATTAATGATATCCAATCATGATTGAATATTTTACAAATATGGCTGTCGGTGCTGGAACCTCGAGCCCGTGTTCGTCACAGTATAGTATGTCTCATTTTAATTTACATTTGTCTCACAAACTTGGACGTAACATTACCTAATCCATTCATATTTATCTCTATTAATATGGATACTCTAAATCTATTTTAATGTTATTTTAAAATAAGAATCACAAATCAGATTTTGGATTTCATTGTAATACAAATATTCAATTATGAGTATTTGAAGATATTCCTTCTATTCTTGATATCTTCATTTTAATGTAATCTTTGGGTCATGGCCATTTAGTATTATGCCCCTGGGTAGCGCTTGACAGTTTTTGGCTACATTTAGACAACACTAACACATATTTACATATGTGCAGGTTATATAAATATACATCTCATATGCTTGGATATATTCTTCTTATCATTAAAGGGACATGAAAACCAACCATTTTCTTTTATGATTTAGACACAACCTGTGATATGAAACAAGTTTAAAATGTTATTCTATTATCTAAATAGCTGCAGTCTATTTGTATCCTTAGTTGAAAAGCATATCTAGGTAGGCTCAGGAGCAGCAATGCCTTACTGGGAGTAACCGGATGATTGGTTGATGCACATTATATCATATTTTAATTGGTTAAACAAATGTCTTCAGATAACTCTCAGTAGGGCATAGTTTCTCCTTTTAAAAAGAATTCTAAGACAATGAAGAAAATTATCTAATTTAAGTATATTTGTAAGCTTTTTTAAATCACAGGCTGGATTTGAATCTGTATAAAAAATACAATTACACATTTGGAGTTTCATGTCCCTTTAAGAGAGAAGGATAATTAAAGATTCTTGATGATAGCATGAAATTATATATTTTTTTAAGGAATTGCATGCTCTATCCCATTCATTACATCAACATATGGACTAGACAATTCCTTAACAGTGACATTGTCAAATAAAGATATTTTAATATTTAATATTAATTACAAATATCTAAATTAATCCTTACACTGTTTGGTGAAACAATATTGATATCTAAATCACATCTTTCACTCTTGGACTACCTTTATAGATATATCAAAATATTCGAACAGCACCATGATGACATTTTTTCAAAAATATATTATGTATTGCTTTGTGATCAATATGTGTTGTGTCCTAAAACAGATTACTGTACATTGCACAGATGGATCTATGTGCCACATGACTTATCTTGTAGTTGTCAACAGTTGTTATTCAAAGTGTTGTGTGTGTGTGTGTCTGTATTATTATCAAAACAGGGTTAATAGCTATATTTAGATATGCCATTGATTCATATGAGAAAAATTGGTTGTCTGATATAGAAAGAAATCCAACATATGTGAAAAACATGATTTTCTTTAATATCACCTTGATCAACTCATATATTTATTGTTCATATTAGTGCTCTAGTCTTCAAATTTCTAAGTATATTATATTGAATATTTTATACTTTGATTTAGTGATTTCCAAACTGTGTTCACTAATATATTTTAATATCATTAATAGAAGTAGTTATTGTGACGAGCACAGAGGGATCCAGCACTGATGGGGACCTGCATTTGCATGCTTCTGGTAAGTCCATTGGCTCTTTCATATATCATTGAAGTTGTATTTTGTAATAAATATTATGTTCATGGTTCTGATGAAGCATTTCATTTGAATAAAATATATACATATAAACCTAACACCTGCAAAAAAGCAGTGTTAAGTTCCCAACGCAGCCCCATTGTTTCCTATGGGGAAACAGTTTCTAAGTCTGCACCTAACACCCTAACATGAACCCAGAGTCTAAACACCCCTAACCTTACACTTATTAACCCCTAATCTGCCTCCCCTGCTATTGCTGACACCTGCATTATATTATTAACCCCTAATCTGCCGCTCCGTACACCGCCACAACCTACATTATACCTATGAACCCCTAATCTGCTGCCTCCAACATCACCGACACCTACATAATATTTATTAACCCCTAATCTGCCCCCCCAATGTCGCCGCTACGTACCTACACTTATTAACCCCTAATCTGCTGACCAGACCTCACCACTACTCTAATAAAGTTATTAACCCCTAAACCGCCGCACTTCCGCCTCACAAACACTATAATAAATAGTATTAACCCCTAATCTTCCCTCCCTAACATCGCCGCCACCTAACTTCAAGTATTAACCCCTAATCTGCCAACTGGACCTCGCCGCTACTCTAATAAATGTATTAACCCCTAAAGCTAAGTCTAACCCTAACCCTAACACCCCCCTAAGTTAAATATAATTTTAATCTAACGAAATAAATTAAATATTATTAACTAAAGTATTCCTATTTAAAACTAAATACTTACCTGTATAATTATATTGTAGCTATTTTAGGATTTATATTTATTTTACAGGCAACTTTTTATCTATTTTAACTAGGTACAATAGCTATTAAATAGTTATTTACTATTTAATAGCTACCTAGTTAAAATAATAACAAAATTACCTGTAAAATAAATCCTAACCTAAGTTACAATTAAACCTAACACTACACTATCAATAAATTAATTAAATAAATTACCTACAATTACATACAATTAAATAAACTAAACTAAATTACAAAACCCCCCCACTAAATTACAGAAAATAAAAAAAGATTACAAGATTTTTAAGATAATTACACCTACTCTAAGCCCCTAATAAAATAACAAAGCCCCCAAAATAAAAAAAAAAATTCCCTACCCTAATCTAAATTACAAAAGTTAACAGCTCTATTACTAGCCCTTAAAAGGGCTTTTTTGCGGGGCATGTCCCAAAGTAATCAACTCTTTTGCCTGTAAAAAAAAACACAATACCACCCCCCAACATTACAACCCACCACCCACATACTCCTACTCTAACCCAAACCCCCATTAAATAAACCTAACACTACCCCCCTGAAGATCTCCCTACCTTGAGTCGTCTTCACCCAACCGGGCACCGATGGACCAAAAGAGGATATCCTGAGCGGCAGAAGTCTTCATCCTATCCAGGCAGAAGAGGACATCCGGACAGGCAGACATCTTCATCCAAGCGGCATCTTCTATCTTCATCCATACGAAGAGGAGCGGCTCCATCTTCAAGACCTCCGGCGCGGAACATCCTCTTCCTTCCGACGACTCCCTACGAATGAAGGTTCCTTTAAGTGACGTCATCCAAGATGGCGCCCCTCGAATTCCGATTGGCTGATAGGATTCTATCAGCCAATCAGAATTAAGGTAGGAAAAATCTGATTGGCTGATTGAATCAGCCAATCAGATTCAAGTTCAATCCGATTGGCTGATCCAATCAGCCAATCAGATTGAGCTCACATTCTATTGTCTGATCGGAAATGTTTTTTTTATAGTGTATTAATGAGTCTGCCTTCGTAATTCTATTGTAATCAAAAGCATTCAATACATTTTCCGCATTTGCAAACTCTTCTTTCTGATATGTATATGGTCAATCTGAATGTCTTTTTGCGTTTGTCTGAAATCTGATTAAATGCACACCTATTCTGTAGACTAGATCCTAATGTGATGGCTTTCCTTGAAATGCAACATTTGCAAGGTAATTGTGAATTTGTTTACGTAACAATGTCTAAAAAAAGCGTAATTCCGTTAAACATATCCTTATGTAAACATATGTAAAGAGATTAGTAAATGAGCTTACCGGCAGATGAGAGGGGCAGGCTCCGTTATCAACTCCTCCAATACCGACTATGGCCACCTTGGAGATGTTGGGACGCAGCATTTCCTCCCAGAGGGAATATTCAAAGATGATTTCTGGCCCACCACCGGTCCCAGCTGTATATTCCATCTCCCTTGAGAGCTTTCATTTGAGTTCAGCTCTGCAGTCCCGGTAACGATGCTGTATAGACTTCACATCCCCATTATAGACCCCCACTGCATTGACGGCATCCCTGATCTCCAGCCACAGATTCCTCTTCTGCTTAGGGGTGGCCTTCAGTGCCTGCAGCCTCCTAGCCCTCTGCATATAAGCCTCTATAAGTGCCTCCTTCTCCTCCATGGTATATCTCTCCTCCTTCTGCCTGGGCTTCCCCTGCAATGTGAGCCTCTGTTCCCCGGACTGTGAAGCTCCCTCTCTACACTGCACCCCACTGGGCCCAGCCACTTGTTCATCCTCAACAATGTGGCTGGGTCCACCCACCCCTTCCTCTCCCTCTTCCTTTCCCATTCCTCTCCCCCTTCCTCTACCCCTCTCTCTCTCCTGGCTAACCTCCTGCCTAACCTCCTCTACAAGCTCATCCCTGAGCTCCTGTCTAATGAGCTCTAATAGCTATGGGCTAATCTGCTCCCCCTCCCCCTCCCCCTCTCCCGACATACTCAAACAAAATGTGAAGGTGCTTAAATGAAAAGGGGTCAAAATAATGAACAAAAATAAAAAAAGTGCTAAAAGTGTGAATGGGATATAAATAAAAGAGGGTAAGGGGTATTAAACAGACAAACGTATATGTGGAAAAAGACGAAAATGAGGAAATGTAAACAATAAATGTAGTAAAGGAGAAAAAAGCTATGGGGTTAAAGGGAATGGGATATGGGTTTGAATAGAATGGGATATGTGGTTAAACCTGCACCTAACTCGAAAAAGCAATACATTCAAAGAAGCCATGTTTGTAGCGTTCTTATATACCCTATGTAAATGTTTAATGATGTACCGGTTTGCAAAGTAAAGGATGTTCAGGTGTGCTTTGTTAGTAATTAGTATGTGTGCAATGTGTATAATGTTTTTTTAATTTGCGCATGCTCATATTGATTTCGTATTTGTGTAATGTGTATAATGCGATGATGTGATAGTGATCGTTTTGCATAACTTTGTCCAAAAGTATTTTCTGTAAATGCTGATTTGTGATGGTCTCGTATTTGTGAAGTGTTGTAAATGTTTATTTATACTAATGTTACGTAATCGGCAATGCGAATGTTTTGTTTGTGTATGAGTGTGCAATTCTTTTTGCCTGTTGTTTTGTTCTGTGTTGCAAGATCTGAACGTATTTATGGATTCCTCGTTTAGTGTAAATGTTGTGCGTAATTTTTTTATTCTGATTGTGAATGTGTAATGCGTATGTGCTATTTTGCGTGATTGTTAATTGTACATTTGAGCTTTGTTTTTGACAGAGCAGTGTGTATTTCTCGCAAGATCGAGTGTTAGCTGAAAAATCTGTGGTTATTTCATTTATCATTGATCTCTATTGGAGAATGTTTAACGCACCCGTGATTACGCTTAAAAACTAAATGCGGCAGTCATGTTACCGCGACGCGTTACGAGGTTGTTTGGAGACTCATAATACCAATGCTAAAAAAAATTGCTAAATGGAAATAATGTACAAGTTATTACCGCACCACTCATAACGTAAATCTCGTAATCTAGCCGTTACATATTTAAAAACCTAACCCTACTCAAATTATTTAAATTATTTAAATCTACAATTAAAAATGACTAAATTACAAAAAATAAAAAACAATTTTAGTATAATAGTTAGGGTAGGTTAATTAATAGTTTAATATAGTTTAATGACATTTTAGTATAATAGTTAGGGTAGGTTAATTAATAGTTTAATATAGTTTAATGTAATTTTAGTTTAATAGTTAGGCTAGGTTAATTAATAGTTTAATATAGTTTATTTTAATTCTAAAGGTAATTTAAAATTTATTATAAGATAGGGATGTTGTAATTTTAATGTAAAGTTAGCGGGTTGTTAGGTTTAGGGGTTAATAGCTTCATTTAGTTTATGGCGATGTGGGGGGCTGGCTGTTTAGGGGTTAATAGGTTTAGTTAATGGTAGTGATGTGGGAGGCCAGGGGTTTAGGGGTTAATAATTGTATTACAGTTGCGGTGGGGTTGGGGAGCAGCGGGATAGGGGTTAATAACTTTATGTAGGTGGCAGCGATGTTGGGGTGGCAGATTAGGGGTGTTTAGACTCGGGGCTTATGTTAGGGTGTTAGGTGTAAACGTGATTTGTTTTCTACCATAGAAATCAATGGGATATCTGGCAGCATTTAACATAAGCTTTCGCTGCTTTCAGACTCCCATTGATTCATATGGCATCCACGGCCTCCAGGGTGGCAGATTGAAAACCAGGTACGCTGGGCCGGAATAGTGGCGAGCGTACCTGTTAGAAATTTGTTAACTTGCAAAAGGTGTCAGATAGTGCCGAATTTGTATTTGGAACATCTGTAATGACGTAAGCATCGATCTGTGTCGGGTTGAACCGGCGGATTGTATGTAACGTCACACATTTCAACTTTTGCTGGTCTGTAGGCTTTGATAACTAGGTCAAATCAAGCTTGCCAAAATTACGCTGCAGAATTCCAACGTATTTGTGGCAGCTTGAAAAATACGTCTCCTAGACTGGACTTGGTACACATCCCATGACCCTGCAACATGCTCATCCCTGGGTGCTCAATGGCACTCACAGGAAGCTGTGCTGTCCCCAGAGTCACAGGCAGTTAACCCCAGACAGGTCTGGGTGCAAGGCCCATAGGGAAAATTACAAAACAAATGAATACAACACACAGACAGTCCAGCACTCACTAGCTCTTGGATAAGATTAAAAGCAAAAATGGAAGGGTTAGTTACCGCATCTGGCCAAATGGGACAAGCCCAGTTACCACGTCATGGTCCCTTCAAAAACCTGGGTCCCTAAACCAGCCAAACAATTCAAGCTCTCAATCAAACAAACTGGGAACAAGTGAAAGGTGCACAGGCTTATGTAATCACCCTAGACATCTAGACATACAAAACACGGAAGGGGGCTGCACTCTCAGACTTTACTAGGTACAAATCCCATGACCCTGCAACATGCTGTAACATATGCCTGCCTGATATCACTGTCCCTTTAAGACTGCCTTCCCTGCTACTGACATTCATGCTGGTTTGGGCAGTATCTGCATTAAACTTACCTGCCTAATTAATCATTCATGCACCTGATACCCTCAGCCTCTTTTTAAACTATCTCAGACCTAAGCATTAGCTTTAAAGTTGTGTTCCAGAATAACAGAGGTCTGTGACTGTTACTGCATGGATTTTACCAACATATTCAAGCTACAGCCGTTCCTTTTAGCTATGTTTAAAATCATCTAATCACAAGTATCCATATAAATCCATTTTGTTTCCTGGACACTGCTACTTAACAAATTCTGCATTTATTCTAAATTACAAGTATGCATTTGGTTATAATCACTCTCTAATTACTACAACAGAATCTTACCCAGAACTGTATAACTATTCTCTGCTACAAGTAGTCATAGCTGAAATATCCTCCTCCCAAATATGTCAATATTCAGAACTCTGCATCTGTGTTCAGTTAAAAGCTTTCATGTGATTCTTCAAAATATGCTCAAACAGTATTTAATGCCTTAAACTTGCATCTTGTCTATCACATGTGCTGCTCTGCTTATTACTGACATACAGCTCTATATAACATTATGTACTGTGAACCTGCAGAAACCCTAGCGGCTAGATTTAGAGTTTGGCGTTAGCCATCAAAACCAGCGTTAGAGGCTCCTAACGCTGGTTTTGGGCTACCGCTGGTATTTAGAGTCAGTCAGGAAAGGGTCTAACGCTCACTTTGCAGCCGCGACTTTTCCATAACGCAGATCCCCCTACGCCATTTGCGTATCCTATCTTTTCAATGGGATCTTTCTAACGCTGGTATTTAGAGTCTTGGCTGAAGTGAGCGTTAGAAATCTAACGACAAGACTCCAGCCGCAGAGAAAAGCCAGGAGTTAAGAGCTTTCTGGGCTAACGCTGGTTCATAAAGCTCTTAACTACTGTGCTCTAAAGTACACTAACACCCATAAACTACCTATGTACCCCTAAACCGAGGCCCCCTCCCCACACCACCGCCACTCTAATAAAAAAATTTAACCCCTAATCTGCCAACCGCACACCGCCGCAACCTACGTTATCCCTATGTACCCCTAATCTGCTGCCATAACACCGCCGACCCCTATATTATATTTATTAACCCCTAATCTGCCCTCCCCAACGTCGCCGCTACCTACCTACAATTATTAACCCCTAATCTGCCGACCGGACCTCACAACTACAATAATAACTTTATTAACCCCTAATCTGCCTCACTCCCGCCTCAATAACCCTATAATAAATAGTATTAACCCCTAATCTGCCCTCCCTAACATCACCGACACCTAACTTCAAGTATTAACCCCTAATCTGCCGACCGGACCTCACCGCTACTCTATTAAATTTATTAACCCCTAAAGCTATGTCCAACCCTAACCCTAACAACCCCCTAAGTTAAATATAATTTAAATCTAACTAAATAAAATAAATCTTATTAAATAAATTATTCCTATTTAAAGCTAAATACTTACCTGTAAAATAAACCCTAATATAGCTACAATATAACGATTAATTATATTGAAGCTATTTTAGGGTTTATATTTATTTTACAGGCAACTTTGTATTTATTTTAACCAGGTACAATAGCTATTAAATAGTTAATAACTATTTAATAGCTACCTAGTTAAAATAATTACCAAATTACCTGTAAAATAAATCCTAACCTAAGTTACAATTAAACCTAACACTACACTATCAATAAATTAATTAAATAAATTACCTACAATTATCTACAATTAAACCTAACACTACACTATCAATAAATTAAATACCTACAAATACCTACAAATAAATACAATTAAATAAACTAACTAAAGTACAAAAAATAAAAAAAGCTAAGTTACAAAAAATAAATTTTTTTTTTACAAACATTAGAAAAATATTACAACAATTTTAAACTAATTACACCAACTCTAAGCCCCCTAATAAAATAACAAAGCCCCCCAAAATAAAAAAAATCCCTACCTTATTCTAAAATTAAAATTGAAAAGCTCTTTTACCTTACCAGCCCTTAAAAGGGCCTTTTGCGGGGCATGCCCCAAAGAAATCAGCACTTTTGCTTGTAAAAAAAACCACAATACCACACCCCAACATTACAACCCACCACCCACATACCCCTAATCTAAACCAAACCCCCCTTAAATAAACCTAACACTAAGCCCCTGAAGATCTTCCTATCTTGTCTTCACCACGCCGGGTATCACCGATAGGTCCTCCAGAGGGTCCCGAAGTCTTCATCCTATCCGGCAAGAAGAAGTCCAGAAGAGGCTCCAAAGTCTTCATCTTATCCGGGCAGAAGAGGAGATCCGGACCAGCAAACATCTTCACCGAAGCGGCATCTTCTATCTGCATCCATCCAACGACTAGCGGCTCAATCTTCAAGACCTCCGGTGCGGATCCATCCTCTTCTTACGACGTCCTAACACAGAATAAAGGCTTTTTTAAGGGACGTCATCCAAGATGGCGTCACTCGAATTCCGATTGGCTGATAGGATTCTATCAGCCAATCGGAATTAAGGTAGGAAAAATCTGATTGGCTGATGGAATCAGCCAATCAGATTCAAGTTCAATCTGATTGGCTGATCCAAGCTCGCATTCTATTGGCTGTTCCGATCAGTTCGGATTGAACTTGAATCTGCTAGTGTAATCTAATTGCAGTTGCCTGCCTGCCACTGCCAGCGTGTGTGCCAGGCCCACTTGCCAAATAGTGCCACCACTCATATCTGTTGTAACAGTAGTGTAAATTAAAAAAAAAAAAAACTTTTTTGACTGTGAAACATCAGTCTGCTAGTGTAATCTAATTGCAGTTGCCTGCCTGCCATCGTGTGTGCCATGCCCACTTGCCAACTAGTGCCACCACTCATATCTGTTGTAACAGTAGTGTAAATTTAAAAAAAAAAACTTTTTTGACTGTGAAACATCAGTCTGCTAGTGTAATCTAATTGCAGTTGCCTGCCTCCCAGCGTGTGTGCCAGGCCCACTTGCCAACTAGTGCCACCACTCATATCTGTTGTAACAGAAGTGTAAATTTTGTAAAAAAAAACTTTTTTGACTGTGAAACATCAGTCTGCTAGTGTAATCTAATTGTAGTTGCCTGCCTGCCAGCGTGTGTGCCAGGCCCACTTGCCAACTAGTGCCACCACTCATATCTGTTGTAACAGTAGTGTAATTTTTTTAAAAAAAAAACTTTTTTGACTGTGAAACATCAGTCTGCTAGTGTAATCTAATTGCAGTTGCCTGCCTGCCAGAGTGTGTGCCATGCCCACTTGCCATCTAGTGCCACCACTCATATCTGTTGTAACAGTAGTGTAAATTTAAAAAAAAAAAACTTTTGTGACTGTGAAACATCAGTCTGCTAGTGTAATCTAATTGCAGTTGCCTGCCTGCCAGCGTGTGTGCCAGGCACACTTGCCAACTAGTGCCACCACTCATATCTGTTGTAACAGTAGTGTAAATTTTGTAAAAAAAAACTTTTTTGACTGTGAAACATCAGTCTGCTAGTGTAATCTAATTGCAGTTGCCTGCCTGCCTGCCAGTGTGTGTGCCAGGCCCACTTGCCAAGTGCCACCACTCATATCTGTTGTAACAGTAGTGTAAATTTTGTAAAAAAAACTTTTTTGACTGTGAAACATCAGTCTGCTAGTGTAATCTAATTGTAGTTGCTTGCCTGCCAGCGTGTGTGCCAGGCCCACTTGCCAGCTAATGCCATCACTCATATCTGTTGTAACAGTAGTGTAAATGTTTAAAAAAAAAAACTTTTTTGACTGTGAAACATCAGTCTGCTAGTGTAATCTAATTGCAGTTGCCTGCCTGCCAGCGTGTGTGCCAGGCCCACTTGCCAACTAGTGCCACCACTCATATCTGTTGTAACAGTAGTGTAAATTTTTTTTAAAAAAACTTTTTTGACTGTGAAACATCAGTCTGCTAGTGTAATCTAATTGCAGTTGCCTGCCTGACACTGCCAGCGTGTGTGCCAGGCCCACTTGCCAACTAGTGCCACCACTCATATCTGTTGTAACAGTAGTGTAAATTTAAAAAAAAAAACAATTTTGACTGTGAAACATCAGTCTGCTAGTGTAATCTAATTGCAATTGCCTGCCTGCCAGCGTGTGTGCCAGGCCCACTTGCTAAGTGCCACCACTGATATCTATTGTAACAGTAGTGTAAAATTTTTTTAAAAAACTTTTTTGACTGTGAAACATCAGTCTGCTAGTGTAATCTAATTGCAGTTGCCTGCCTGCCTGCCAGCGTGTGCGCCAGACCCACTTGCCAACTAGTGCCACCACTCATATCTGTTGTAACAGTAGTGTAAATTTAAAAAAAACAAAACTTTTTTGACTTTGAAACATCAGTCTGCTAGTGTAATCTAATTGCAGTTGCCTGCCTCCCAGCGTGTGTGCCAGGCCCACTTGCCAACTAGTGCCACCACTCATATCTGTTGTAACTAGTGTAAATTTTGTAAAAAAAACCAAACTTTTTTGACTGTGAAACATCAGTCTGCTAGTGTAATCTAATTGTAGTTGCCTGCCTGCCTGCCAGCGTGTGTGCCAGGCCCACTTGCCAACTAGTGCCACCACTCATATCTGTTGTAACAGTAGTGTAAATTTTTTTAAAAAAAAACTTTTTTGACTGTGAAACATCAGTCTACTAGTGTAATCTAATTGCAGCTGCCTGCCTGCCAGAGTGTGTGCCATGCCCACTTGCCAACTAGTGCCACCACTCATATCTGTTGTAACAGTAGTGTAAATTTAAAAAAAAAAACGTTTTTGACTGTGAAACATCAGTCTGCTAGTGTAATCTAATTGCAGTTGCCTGCCTGCCAGCGTATACTGTGCTCACTTGCCCAGTGGCACCACTCATATCTTGTTTAATAGTAGTGTAAGTATACATTTAAAAAAATAAAAACTTTTTGGACTGTGAAACATCAGTCTGCTTTTTTGTGTCAGGCTCACAGCGTATACTGTGCCCACTTGCCCAGTGCCACCACTCATATCTTGTTTAATAGTAGTGTAAGTGTACCTTTAAAGAAAAATGACAGACAGAGGCCGGCCACCCCGCAGGTGCCGTCATGGTCTTGGTGCTGTGATTCCCTTTGGCCGTAGAATAATGCCCAGTGTTCAGAGGCCACGTCCATGAACTCGAAAAGTTATGAGGACATAGTTGACTTTTTAACACAGGACACCCAATCTTCTATAGCTTCCGCTCCGAACCTTGACGCACCATCCTCCTCCAGCTTATCTTCGGGCACCTCTCAAGTTACCACCATTCGCCCGCCTGCCGCCACCACCAACACTAGCACCACAGCCACTTAACTTGATGTGTCAGGGGAGTTTTTTACAAATCAGTTGGAAGAAATGAGTGATGCGCAACAATCATTGACAGAGGATGTAGATAACAGTGATATGTTTCTGTCAGGCAGCATTACAGACATGGACGTACGGTGTGATGATGATGATGTTGTACCTGCTGCTGCTTCCTTTGTTGATTTGTCAGATACAAGTGAAGCGGTTGATAATGACGATGCGTCCGTGGATGTCACTTGGGTGCCCGCTAGAAGAGAAGAAGTACAGGGGGAAGTTCAGATGGGGAGACCGAGAGGAGGAGGAGGAGACGAGTTGGAAGCAGGGGGAGGTCGTCGCAAGGAGCTAGTGGCACAGTCAGACAGCATGCATCGGCACCCGGGGTCAGCCAGACAGCACGCCAATCAACGCATGGTGTTAACACCACCAGATTGCCGTCATCGCAGAGCTCAGCAGTGTGGCATTTTTTTGTGTGTCTGCCTCTGACAACAGCGATGCCATTTGCAACCTGTGCCAAAAGAAACTGAGTCATGGGAAGTGCAACACCCACCTAGGTACCACTGCTTTGCAAAGGCATATGATCGCACATCAGAAACACCTATGGAATCAACACATGAAGCAGCACACAAACTCAAAGCCGCCATCTTCCTCCTGGTCCAGCATCTTCAGCCACGTCAACCACTGCTGTCCTCCTTGCCCCCTCTCAACCATCCGCCACTCCATCTCTCTTCCGGAGCAGTTCCTGCTCATCTGCCCACAGTCATGTGTCTGTCAAGGACAATGTTTGAGCGTAAGAAGCCAATGTCCCAAAGTCACCCCCTTGCCCGGCGTCTGACAGCTGGCTTGTCTGAACTCTTAGCCCACCAGCTTTTACCATACAAGCTGGTGGAGTCTGAGGCATTCAAAAAATTTGTAGCTATTGGGACACCGCAGTGGAAGGTACCCGGCCGAAATTTCTTTTCACAAAAGGCAATCCCAAAACCTGTACTTGATTGTGCGAAAGGAAGTAATGGCATGTCTGGCAAACAGTGTTGGGGCAAGGGTCCATATGACCACTGATAGCTGGTCTGCAAAGCATGGTCAGGGCAGGTATATCACCTACACTGCGCATTGGGTAAACCTGCTGACTGCTGCCAAGCATGGAATGCGTGGCTCTGCAGAGGAGGAGTTGGTGACACTGCCACGACTTGCAGGCAGGCCTGCTGCCACCTCCTCTACTCCTCCTACTCCATCCTCTTCCATAACCTCCTCGGCTGAGTCCTCTTCTGCTGCTGCATCTTGCTCCACATTAACGGCACCCCCCCAGCTCCGCAGGTACTATTCCACATCCCGGATACGGCAGTGTCATGCCGTCTTGGGGTTGACTTGCCTGAAAGCAGAGAGTTACACCGGACCAGCACTCCTGTCCGCCCTGAACGCACAGGTGAATCAGTGGCTGACTCCGCACCAACTGGAGATCGACAAAGTGGTTTCTGACAATGGAAGTAATTTGGTGGCAGCATTGAAATTGGGCAAGTTGACACATGTGCTGTGCATGGCACATGTGTGTAATCTGATCGTACAACGCTTTGTGCATAAGTACCCAGGCTTACAGGACGTCCTGAAGCAGGCCAGGAAGGTGTGTGGCCATTTGAGGCGTTCCTACATGGCCATGGCGCACTTTTCCAATTTCCAGTGGCGAAACAACATGCCAGTGAGGCGCTGGATTTGCGACAGCCCGACCCGACACGTTGGAATTCAACACTCCTAATGTTCGACCGCCTGCTCCAACAAGAAAAAGCCGTTAACGAGTATTTGTATGACCGGGGTGCTAGTACAGCCTCTGCAGAGCTGGGAATTTTTTTGCCACATTACTGGGCGCTCATGCGCAATGCCTGTAGGCTCATGCGTCCTTTTGAGGAGGTGACAAACCTAGTCAGTCGCACGGAAGGCACCATCAGCGACATCATACCATTTGTTTTCTTCCTGGAGCGTGCCCTGCAAAGAGTGCTGGATCAGGCCGTAGATGAGCGTGAAGAGGAAGAGGAAGAGTTGTGGTCACCATCACTACCAGAAACAGCCTTATCAGCATTGCTTGCTGGACCTGCAGCAACGCTGGAAGAGGATTGTGAGGAAATGGAGTCAGAGGAGGAATGTGGCTTTGAGGAGGAGGAGGAAGACCAACCACAACAGGCATCCCAGGGTGCTCGTTGTCACCTATCTGGTACCCGTGGTGTTGTACTGGCTGGGGGGAAAAAGATACCTTCAGTGACATCACTGAGGACGAGGAACGGAACATGACTAGCTCGGCATCCAACCTTGTTCAAATGGGGTCTTTCATGCTGTCGTGCCTGTTGAGGGACCCTCGTATAAAAAAGCTGAAGGAGAACAAACTGTACTGGGTGTCCACGCTACTAGACCCCCGGTATAAGCATAAAATGCCAGAAATGTTACCGAATTACAACAAGTCGGAAAGGATGCAGCATTTCCAAAATAAATTAAAAAGTATGCTTTACGCAGCGTATAAGGGTGATGTCACAGCACAACGTGAATCTAACAGGGGAAGAGCTGAAAGTAATCCTCCGACTCCCACGACCACGCCGGCAAGGACAGGAAGTTTTACAGACGTGTTGTTGATGGAGGACATGCAGAGCTTTTTAACTCCTATGCATCGCCACAGTCCTTTGGGGTCCACCCTTAGAGAACGACTCAACCAACAGGTAGCAGACTACCTCGCCTTAACTGCAGATCTCGACACTCTGAGGAGCGATGAACCCCTTGACTACTGGGTGTGCAGGCTTGACCTGTGGCCTGAGCTATCCCAATTTGCAATAGAACTTCTGGCCTGCCCCGCTTCAAGTGTCCTGTCAGAAAGGACCTTCAGTGCAGCAGGAGGTATTGTCACTAAGAAGAGAAGTCGCCTAGGTCAAAAAAGTCTAGATTACCTGAATGAGGGATGGATCCCGAAGGGACTGACATTGGGCGATACATTCGAGTAAAAAAGGCCTGATGAGATGAGCTGCCTTGGGCTAAAAATGGTCCACACGCTGCTGTATTTTATATTCAAATGCCGGATGGCTTGCGTGACTTATCCACCACCAACTAAGGTTCAAGCCGTAATGTTTTAGGGCACTTTCTGCCTGGGAAACAAACATCAATTTTTCTGGCCGCTGCTACAGTGGTTGCAACAATACCTAATTTTTCAGGCATATGTACATGCCAAATTTTTCTGGCCTCTGGTGCTGCACTGTGGCTTCAAAAACAAAACAAAAAAAAGACACTTAACAGGATTAAACTGATAGGAATAGTACTACTTAACACACCACTCCTATCTGGTGGCACATTAGATTGCACGCACAGTGCCCCAAATTTGAAGTAGGAGAACCGACCAAGCATCTTTTTCCATCTCCCGGTTCCTAAAATCCATGCCATATACACATCCCCTGATAGGAGACACCGCAGTGGAAGGTACCCGGCCGAAATTTCTTTGCACAAAAGGCAATCCCCAACCTGTACTCGATTGTGCAAAAGGAAGTAACCTTACTATGGGTCCCAGACCGCACGTCTTGTAATTCTCTGTCTGGGAAATTATATATCTATCAAATCTATCTATTTATCTATCTATCTATCAAATCTATCTAACTATCAATCGTATCTATCAAATGTATATTGCATCTATTGATCTATGTAATCTATGTATCTATCTATCAAATCTATCTATCTCGTGGCTGGACAGTTTTGTGACAGCCACTTGTGTTTCGGCCAAATGTCCGTCGGCCAAATGTCCGGCCACAATTGCACGCGCAGTGCCCCAAATTTGAAGTAGGAGGACCGACCAAGCATTTTTTCCATCTCCCGGTTCCTAAAATCCATGTCATTACACTTCCCCTGGCGCCGCAACTGCCTCTGGGAACCTTACCATGGGTCTCAGACCGCACGTCTTGTAATTCTCTGTCTGGGAAATTATATATTTATCAAATCTATCTATTTATCTATCAAATCTATCTAACTATCAATCATATCTATCAAATGTATATTGCATCTATTGGTCTATGTAATCTATGTATCTATCTATCAAATCTATCTTGTGACAGGACGGTTTTGTGACAGTCACTTGTGTTTCGACCAAATGTCCGTTGGCCAAATGTCCGTCGGCTAAAAGTCCGGCCACGATTGCACGCGCACTGCCCCAAATTTGAAGTAGGAGGACCGACCAAGCATCTTTTTCCATCTCCTGGTTCCTAAAATCCATGCCTTATACACCTCCCCTGGTGCCGCAACTGCCTCTGGGAACCTTACCATGGGTCCCAGACCACACATCTTGTAATTCTCTGTCTGGGAAATTATATATCTATCAAATCTATCTATTTATCTATCAAATCTATCTAACTATCAATCGTATCTATCAAATGTATCTATTGATCTATGTCATCTATGTATCTATCTATCTATCAAATCTATCTCGTGGCCGGACTGTTTTGTGACAGCCACTTGTGTTTCGGCCAAATGTCCGTCGGACAAATGTCCGTCGGACAAATGGCCGTCAGCTAAAAGTCCGGCCACGATTGCACGCGCACTGCCCCAAATTTGAAGTAGGAGGACCGACCAAGCATCTTTTTCCATCTTCCGGTTCCTAAAATCCATGCCATATACACCTCCCCCAATAGGGGGAGTAACAGGTATTAAACTGATCAGAATAGTACTACTTAACACACCACTCATATCTGGTGCCACAGTAGATTGCACGCGCAGTGCCCCAAATTTGAAGTAG